>NC_142186.1:23433860-23733860 GCF_026936395.1 Plectropomus leopardus
TGATAGACTAACCCAAAATAGTAAACCTGTGGGCGATAAAACCAAAACAAGTTAAAAGGCACTTTAATGCTCGCTTGAGTTGAAGGACACTGAAGAGTGTGGTGATCTTCTTGACCACTTTCACATTACATGTAATTATTTGAGCTATTATTAATAGAAACGACATTAAAGCAGCTTTTAAGACGTTACCAACATACTTGTTTACCTATGACTCCCGAAATCCCAACCATTGAAGAGTACCAGCGAAACACGCACAAACTAATGGTCATAGTTTTAAACAAATGTATTAACGTTTTAAAATGTTAGATTTTACAACAGCAACACTTAATCGAAACATCTGTTCACAGACTAACACAACTCGTGCTCAGCTCAACACATTTATCCAGTCGTACGCTCACAACTTCCAAAAACAAAAACGTTAACAGTTTACAGCAGGTCAATACAAACAGTGTCAGGTACGTTCAGGGCTTGCTGAGTGTTTTATATTGAAGTTTTTCATTTAAAATGCATGTGTTTGCAGAGGACTGAGCATACTACTCGATAACTGGACCTGGATTATCTAGTACGAGTTGTGCGAGTTTGTAAACAGATGTTGTGATAGATTTGCTGATGTTAAAAGTGGACCATGATTGCTTAAATTCATGGAGAACGTTTGCCGTGTTTGGATTCTCCGTTCACCCCGGAGGTATACATGGAGGTATGACACACTTTTCTTCTCTACATGGACCTCTGTGTTGTAAAGAAGGTAATGAAGGAGAGGGTGAGGGAGGGTGTCATGACTGTGGGAGGTGTAACAGTACCTGGGTGGGTCACGGTGTCTGCATGCAGAACAAAGGGGAGAGGACGGGCATGCTTTACATCAGCACTGACACACAAGTTGTCAAACACACACACAGAAGGGGCCATGTTTCCAAATATGCAATCTGAATCCACACTTCAGTAAAAGCTCACAGTGTGTGCATGTGTTGTTTCATGAGTTTCACACAAGCTATAACATAACTGACTCTTTGTGTTTAGACTTGCATCAAATCAGCTGACTGTATTCGCAGGTAAACCGTCTGTCTGATCGTTTGTTTTGAGGACGCTAGAATAGTTTAATTATTTCAGCATCCCAGAGTTGCTTGGCTGCAGGCAAAGAAAAACCTGTAGTGTAACATTGACTGTTTGTTCTACTTTTAACTTCTTTAGTTTATGTGGCTTAACTCGGATTTCTTTATAACCTGTCAGACTGCTTGTCTTGTTTACCCAAATGGACTTTATTGACGAGTGGAGCTGCCAAACACCTCAGTTTGTGAATGAAAAGTCATCATGACAAAAACAAAGAGAATTTTCCTCAAATAAAAAGAGATAAAATGTAAATCTATCGTATAAGATCGATGAGCAATCATCAACAATCAATAAAATGAGCATATAAACCTCTATTATTTTAGTCACAATCTTGGAGTCCTTTTAACTTTCCCATAGAGGAGGCATTTGTGTGGCTGCGTGGTTAAGACAATGTCTGTATAACCAGAAAGTACCTGGATCACTTCCAACCAGGAACTCCGCGAATATCATACCTCTCTTCTCTGTCTGTCAAAATCTCCTGTCTGTATCTTTAAAAACAACAACAAAAAACTCCCATGTGGATCTGTAACCTGTTTCAAATATTAAACCAATCAATGATCTGATGCATGTGATCAGTGCGGGCAACTACTGTAACCCAGGGATATCTGCGATTAGTCGACTAGTCAATTAAACTTTGCTGCCCTCACTAGTCAGCACCAGAAATACTACTTGATTAATCTTAATATTAAATGAAAATGCTGTTGTAATAATCAGACATGTTTCCTAAAGATTCGTCTTGTTATTTGCTAACTTTTACTTAATGTGCATATTCATAATATATTTCAGTGGCACGATTTGGTTGTTGAAAAAACGTAATAAACAATTTTATATAGCTCTCTATATGCAAAATTTCAGAATATTTCAGACAATCAACCTTATTGATTAAACTCTGCTGAATTTTGACTGTTTTCTTAAGGTTTTCTTACTTTTAGATTAGTCTTTTGTTAGTTTAAATTTATGTTCAAAGGTCAGGTCAAATAGTTGTTGGAAACATCCCTACTGTATACTGACTAAAGCTGATCTTACTAAATATATCAGGACATCTTTCTGTTCAAATACATACAACCCCAATTCCACAAAAGTTGGGATACTGTCTAAAACATAAATAAAAACAGACTGCAATAATTTTCAAATCCTTTTAACCAATAAAACATAATTAGTATGAGCGTGAGAGTATGAGCATTAAATATCTCGTCTTTGGACTGATTTTAATTGCATATAGGTCAAAAAGGATTTGTAAATCATTGCATTCTGGTTTTATTGATGTTTTACACAGCGTCCCAGCTTTCTGGAAATAAGGGTTTTGTATACTGTGGCTAATTTAATCAATATTTTTTCGGATTTTTACGTCCATCAAACTTGTCATTGATTCATTTTTTGTCAACCACCTACTTGAGCAACACCTAAACAATGTTTGTGTTAGATGTTGTTTCAGCAGCTGTATACAAACACGCACACTCCGGTTAATGAACACACAAACTGCAGCAGCGTGTCTACGCAGACTGTGTAATGAAAACAGCCTCTAAATCCTAAAAGACACTTATGGCCTGTGCAGACAGCAGTATTGATTAAAACAGACACATGTCTGTTTCATTAGAGATTTACGAGATGGATGACCGAAAAACGTGGCTGAAACACATCCTGTGTGACAGGATGGTGCATTATGGGAGTTGTGGTTCTCACCAGGGGAGCTGGGTCAAACTGTAGAATGACATGTTGCGTGAAGACCAGCAGGTGGGTCGGGTGATCCTTCAACAGGTCTATGTTGTTGAAGTGTGGGCACTGCTCATCCGTCACCTGAGAGACAGAGAACACCAACAAAACAACGTGAGAGAGAGAAAAGGATAACGAAAAAAAGGGAGAATTTCACTCAGCTGCCACTCTTTTATTGACTCACATCGTTCAGATCATTCTCGAAATCCTCATCCTCAGCCCCGATGATGCTCATGGCTGGGTTAGAGCACTTAGCCCCAAACACACCCTGCTGTGGAGAGACAGAGAGAAAGGGGGAAAAAAAAACAAGATAATTAGCAAACATTATGGGCTATACTTTGAACCGGTAGGCTTCCTCTTTGACGCCCTGAGCCCACGCTGAGCAGAGCCAGACATTAAGACACATTAGGGTTTGGACAAAGTGAGCTTTCCCAGTGAAACTTCACATCAAGCGTAAAGCAGGAAAACTTCCCAGCATCTAATCATGACTCATCAAAAGAGAGACAGAAAGAGCGACAGACAGGCCTGATGTGTCATAACGCGTACCGTCTTTGAAGTAAGTGGGACGCCATTCACGTGAGCCGATTTAAGGCAAAGAAATACAAACCATCAGGTGCAGGTAAAGAGATATACAGTGTATAGAGTCTGTGACTTGAGCCCTGTCTACATGTAAACAGATTAATGCTGTCAATGATTCTTTGTTTTTTAAATCACAATTAATTGCAAGATTTTAATCGTTACTCATAATAAATCACCTTTTTGAATCACACGTTTTCAATTCCATGATTTTGCATCACAGCAGTTCTGAGGTTCATAGTGACAAGGTGAAGCGGTTCTTACCAGACTGTCTTGATTAGGAATCAGGTGATGGCAAAAAACTGTTTCGGACGAGCATGAAGTGGGCAAGTCTGTAAAGGGGAGACTCGTGTGTATTCACTGAAGCTGTTTTCATTCAGATCTGGGGGAGATATTGTGTTAACGCTGTGAATGTGTGCGGCTGTGTTCTCTCGAATGAACACTGATTAAATGAACATGGTTTTTTTTAAAACGCCTTCTCAAGGTGAAGATTTTCAAAACTCTAGTTACTTTGCGTCCGTGTAAACGGAGTATTTGGTAACACATGTCCATTGTTGTTTTGTGTATTAAGAATGCACCACAAACAACAACAGCAATGGCGTGGTACCAGTTTGTCACCGTTCAAAGTCATTTTTGCACTCTAATTTCTATGGAAATATTTTGTAAAACGAAGGGCCTATGATCTTGGGAACCACTGACAAAGCATGCAGTATTCACAATATTTTCCTTTAGTAAAGCTTTTTTTCTCCTGAAATAAACCATGAGGCTACTGGGTATAGTACACTAACAATAAGTGATAATGAACTGATAATGAAGCAATTAAAAACTATTTTGAACTAAATAATTTTGAGTATTTTATTAAGATGGTCCTCTCCCCCAGGCCAAACTGAAACATTTAAATTGAATGTGAAAATCAAGGGGTAAAAATTCAGTGTTTAACATGCATTACAAAGTAGCATTTTTTAATCTGAACTTTCTCTGAAGTTTGGCCAAATTTTGCTTCTGAATTTCTTTTTCTTTTAGTGGTGGGTTCAATAATACACTCAGTGGAAAAAGCTCTTCTAGCTGGCATGACATAAACCTTCCAGGTCTAAAAATGTAACTAAGCTAATCTGAAATTAAAGGTTTATGCCAATCCTTGCCTTTGAAATCCATGAATGGGAAAAAATGCATTGGAACGGATGACCAATTTACCCCCACCATTTACACCCTGCATCACTTCCCCTGCACGCATACACACCCAAAACACACAAACAACACATAGCTCTTGCATTCAGTTCTCTGAAGGCCGCAGACCCAGCGCCGCTACCAGGGAACACCCAAACACAAACACACATCAAAAAGCCAACACTGTACAGCATTTACCATTGTCCACTGCGAGGTGAGGACAGACGACAGAGTGTGAGTACAGCGCTGTAAAGAGGTGTGAAGAATGAGCCAAAATAATGAAAGGAAAAAGTGAGTCGTTTAGGAAAAAAGTCTTAAGGGCTGTTGGTAAGGAGGTTTTTTGTTTTATTTAGTCATTTTATCAGCCCAGAGTTATGAATACTGTCCCATTATTTCACACATTCAAATCTGAGTTTCATGTCCATTTTGTATGATGGTACTGAAAGACAATATGAACTCAGTTTGAATAATTTTTTAAGAAAAAAAAGCTAACCCTTTTCTGATATTCTATATACCAAACAACTGATTGATCAATTGAAAAAATTATCAATAGAAGAATATTATTTTCAAACCTAATTTTCTGGAAAGGGCCAAGCCCCCAAAAATCAGGAATAATCAGCCTGAGAGGATGCGCTTCACTTAGTCTGTGTCCACTTTATTTATTACACGGTATATACACTGATTTTGGTTCTGTTCATTTTCTTATATGACCATTTTTAACCTGTTTTTCAGCCTTTATCGTTTTATCTAGTTTTATTTTCCATTTTATTGTACTATTACTTTTTTAAATTGCTTTTGGTCATTTTTAGATTTTCTTTGAATATACTATCTATATACTAACTATAAATACAGTTTATATAATTAATTGATTATTATTATTATTATTATTCCTGCTATTAATAGTCGTCATAGTAGTAGTAGCAGTGGTACTAGTAGTTCTAGTAGCACTAGTAGTAGTGTACAATGAAACGATAAAGATTTGTAAGCCACCAGTGATTTTGCCATTTCAGCTGGGATGGCTAATCCTTTAATAATTATGGTTGTATGAATCTGAGTAGCTTTATGGGAAAATCTCTAAGCAGAACAGCTTAATAGCAAGATTGGATTAACAAGATTGTTGCATCAATGAAACAAAATAACTTGACTTGTCAGACATTACGGTGAGGTTAAATGTAAAATTAAATTACATTTTTACTTTAAAGCACTGTATTTTAATAAACACCAGTGACATGATATAAAATGACATATACTGGAATAGAGGATTTTGAATATTTTTCAATGTAAATATTGGCACAAATGTCAGGTGAACCATATTGCCAAAGCATCAAGGATAACACAGTTCAACCATGACATAAGAAAAAGAGGTAAATGTATAACAGCACGAGAAAATGTGAAACATAAACATGTGTTTTGCGTGTGTGTATGTGCATGTGTGTGTGTAAATGCATGCGTGTGCTGTGTGCGTATACGTGGGTCTGTGTCTCGGTAATTTCCTGTCCCTTAGGTTGTGTCATGTTGATGCATATTGAACGGCAAAATATGTTCCATATTTCACTGAATGTTTCACAGTGTTGCAGAAAGTGCATCTCTATCTCAGTTTATATCACTCACCCTTTCTAAGCATCTCCAAAAGGCTCATTTAATCGATTTACTGTATGTTCTCTGGGTGTTTTCCCTGATGAATAATAATACTTAATAAGAAATTCAAAACTATTCTGACTGGATGTGCAGACTTGATAATGGTTTCAGATTTGTTAATGATTTGAATAAAAACTGAATTGAAGAGCGTTTTTGTACATGGTTGCATGTTCACAGAGCATGTCTAATTATACGTGTGAATGTGTGGTTACATGCAGGTCATTAAAGTGTTATTAAGTAGGAACTGAAAAATCACTAAGTGGTGAGAGTTCATACAGGAAGTGTGTGTTTGAACGACCGCGAGTTGATTCTCGGCCTGAATACAGTGTTTGTGAACGGCGGCGGACACAAGAGCTGTCAAATGCTTTGAGGTCAAGGTGAGTTCTTGTAAAGAGAGAGAGAGAGAAAGAGGGTGAAACTGAGAGATACACAGACGGAGAGAGAGAATGTGTTCATTCATGGCTGTATCCAGTGGGCTGCGGGTTGAGAAAGGCCAGTGTTGGAGCAACATGCGTAGGAGGGGTTAGCCAAACAGAGAGTCACAGGCCTGTCAGGGCCATGAACGCACATCTGCATGGACACTCAGACATAAACACACACACACACACACACACACACACACATGGACACACCTCAGCTTTCACACACGCATCTCAGCCACCGAGCTCCTTATCAAAACAACACCACCAACACCACCAACACCACCTCAACAGCAAACACAAAGTAATTTCCGTTGACAACTACAGCTACAAATGACGAATACCAAAAAGGCAAATCTAGAGATTTCCTGGTGGAAAGATGAGATGCTTTCACTGTTACAGCTTCACTGAAAAACTATTTCCGTGCAAAATATAAAGTCCTTATGAAAGGTGCGTCGATTCATAAACTCTGATCACTGAGAGGGAATAGGAAATTATGGACAAAGCCGGTCACTTGTTTTCACTTTATTTAACCTTCGTTTTTTGGTATGAATTAAAGTTTGTGACTTTGCTGCCATGTTGGAAAGTCGAGCCAAATCATCAGCGGACGGAGCAGCTTTCTTATTTTACAGCTATTTTGCATGCGGATGAAAGGCCAAATTGCAAAAAGCCATCTTTTCTAATATACCCGTGTACTTGTGGACAAGGCCTATATGTGATATAGTGACAATTTCAGCAAATCGGACAAAAGTTAATTTAAAAAAGTTACCAACTGTAGCTCTAAATGTAAACTTCTAGTTGGACGCAAAAGCAGAAGATGTTTGTGAAACTTTGCTGCATGACAGCAGTATTTAAGCCTCCTCATTATAGGAGATGCTGAATCCAATCCCTCGTTATTCTTAAGTCTCGGAGTTACTGTAAGACATGTTCGTACTCTCGAGAGATAAATTGGAGCGGTCAGCGGGGGGGGGACGCCAATCGCGGTTACTCAGAGGGAAGCAGGGAAGGTCACCGGTGCTCTGCTGTTAAAGAGCACATGAGTACAGAGAGCGGCAGGAGCCTGCTCTGCCCAGACGGAGCCAAGCGGTACATTCCAGCATATGGCACAGTTCAGACAACAGATGGAGACAGTCTGTGATCCTCAACAGTAACCAGACCCTCTTCCCTTCACCTCCATTAGCACACGATAGCTGGCATAAGCTCCGAACTGAGAGGGTCCTTCCTGTCTGATACAGACGTGGCCGAGCTCGAGAGGAAAAGACCACGAGAGCACAGTATTTGAACAGAGCGTCCCAGAGGTGCCGAGATCAGCTCCGGTGCTCCTGAGAGTCGGCAGCTGCCCCCCTGCCCGGCCCTCCCCTCCCTCCCATCACATTCCTGCACTAACTAAGTGTCAGGTGGCATCAATCCAATGATAGCCATCAAGCGTACGTGCCTTTGTGTGTGTGTGGGTTAAGACCGAGCACGTATGTAGGAGGGGGCCATTCCTATGTGATTGTGGGGAGCTGCCGGTGAACGTGTGAGTGTGTGTGTGTGTGTGTGTGTGTGTGTGTGTGTGTGTTATATGACAACTGGTCAGCAGCATTCCTCTCCATCTCTGACCAGCCGAGCTCTAATACTGTACAGAAGCAGGAGGAAAAAAAACAGCACCTGTTTACTCAGACCTCTTGAAAATTTAGACAAAGTCGCAGCTCAGTTTAGCATTTCATATTTCCACCAGGTCACTAAGAGGTTACGCTGCAGCCTAATAATAGCTCAGTCTTTGTTACATCAGCTCTTATGAAAAGCCCTCGTCCATTGTGAAACCGCTAAAACAATTAGCTGTTCTAGTTAAACCCCTCAGACGGAGAAGAGAGGAGGAGGCAAGTTGTCGTGACCTCACCCCGAAGTGGGCATCTTCAGCGTCCATGCTGCAACCGCAGAGGCTCGCACCTGTCAATCAAGCTCCTGCAATAACATGACGGTGGCTGTCAGAGGAGAGTGCGATACGTTTAGTACAGCAGGATCATGACCAGGTCAAATGATACAGTGCTCATACATGCAGCAACACCACTAAGTGCTTTAAGTGTGCCGATATCTTGTTTTTCAGAACCAACCAGAAGAGAGAGTTCATCATTAGGTGGATTTGCCTAAAATGATGAAATTTATTATTGCAGTTACAGTCTTTTATTTTTATTGTCTTCTTCAGTCAGCAAAATTATTATCCAGATGTTTCACTCCATCCAGACAAGTCATTAAAGAGGAAAATTTAAAAAAAACCCAAAAGTGTTTACACAGTGACATGACAAACAACAAAACAGTTTTTCTCAAAATTAGCAGTGGTGTAATAATGAAGCAGAAATACCTCATGTACTTCCTTTTTTTTTAAGAGTATCTGTACTTTACTTGAGTTTTTATATTTCTAGCAACTTTCACTTTTACTAAATTCCCTGAATAAAATGTATACTTTCACTCCAATATATTCCCCCTAAGCTTGTTTGTATCTTTCTTACTTTAAAAAGAAATCGGTAGGTTTGGCTTGCAAGTTACGTCAAAGGTCGATCAGGGCGAGAACAAACAACTGCTCTCACAATTTCCAGTGAAGTCCAGGCTTCATGTCATATCAGATACTGCATGCTAACAACAGAAAGTAGAGTCCCATAGCTGATAGTGGAAGTAATGATACAAGGAGATTAACATGTGTAACAAGTGCTAAAAACCTCCTGAACAGAAAGGAAAACTCACCGGAAGCAGTTTAGCTGGTTGCAATCTGCAACACTCACCACTGAATGCCAAAAAAATCTCCAATAAATTGTACACATTGGGCATATAAGTACATTAAATATGATAAAAAATGCTTTTGATATATAAGTACAGTAAATATCAGATACTTGAAGACTTTTCCTTCAGAAATATTCTTACAGGGGACTGAAACTTTCAGGCTTTCAGGTACTTTATATAACCCCGACATAAAACTCTTCACTCAACATTATATGAGCTGCGATTTGATGCAATTTTTAAAAAACATTATCATCATGCTTTTTCAGGGCCAAGCTGATACTGATTGTTTGTGCTTAATGAGACCGATAACGGATATTTGGAACCGATATGCATTTACAATAAAAATGAAAATATTTCCTTCAAAATTCAATATTTGGAATAAAACAAATTCCAACACAAAACTTTGTTAAAATGCCTATAGAAAACGTTTAATCAAAATTGAACCTTTCAACATCATATACAGCAAGTTCCCAGCAACTATATTTTTTATAACATTCATGATTTTTTTTTTTAAATAAACATTAATGAATAATAATAGCTCCCTGAGGTTTTACAAAGTAAAAGATCCTGCCATGCTGACACTTTCTTTGCATGTGTTGCAGACTGTCTTCCCTGGTGTTGGCTGAGTGTAATATGCACACTTTTTCCTTAAGTAATTTTTATCAGCGATTATTAAAATAAAACGCAGATACAGATGATCAACAAATATCAGGCCTAAAAATCGTCCAGGCTGATCATTTGTTGACCCCTACGTAAAAGTTTAAATGATTTGAACTTTGAGTGCAGCAACGAGATGTAAAAAATTAAAACATTCCCTGTCGATACGCTCTCCAGAGGAAAAAATCAGTAGTGGTATCTGCAAATCAAGGAATGCTCGACTTCAATCTTCCTGCACAAAAAAACACTACAATTAGATCTTCTGTCATGCACAATCACTAAACGCACCTGCACAGAGCCCATTGTATAAACACAGGTCACCGTTCCCTCCTTATACTCTGTCACAATAGACTGTGTCCTGTCCTCTATATGCTATGAGGGCAGCGGCCAAAAATAGCACAGCAGCTAATGGCTATAGCTTGCTGTGTTTGTACTGCTGTTTATCTGGCTCTCTCATCAGGCCACAGCCTCATTAGCAGAGACGTGGGGATTCCTACCAGCACCGCTGCTCCTGCACTAGCAGCTCCCTGAGGCGCCTGAGCAAAAAAAAAAAAAAAAAAAAAAACTGGGGGAAGGTGGCAAATGGGGAGGCACATAGACGGGAAGTGGGTGTAATTTCCTCAGGAAGCTATCAGAGCCATTTCTTGTATGACCTATCAGATGAAAAGAGAGACAAAGAGAAAGCGAGACCGAGAAAAAGGCAGAGAGAATGAGAAAAGGTGAGGAAACAGGAGCCCGCAAGAGCTTCCATGAGAAACATTAAAGACAAAATAAAAGTATCAAACAAACCTCCTGTGCCAGCGTGCCGCTTGTCTCTCAGTTCACGTGGGAACCAGAAAAGGAAGTGACCGAGCACAGTGTGAACGAAACCCAGCGATGAACAAATGAGGAACAGAGCTTGAGAGAGAAGAGTGTGAACAAGAGAGGAAGGAGCCTGAAAGTACAATTACATTGTAAGGAGGTTTTTTTAGACACCTCATAGATGTTTTTGCAGCATTAAGATGGTTTTAAGGCCAAGAAGTGAAATAAAAGTGGGATTCTTTACAACATTAACAGTATAGTCATATTTGCATCTCAACAATTGCTTTTTTTCAGATTTTCACATGACTTATTAACGTTTAAACGCCAGAAATTAACTTATTTTTTGTACTTTTACTGATTTCAAGACCTGTATTGCATTTATCAACTTACTTGGACTAGTAAACACAACTGTGGCTGTAAGCACTAGCCTATAGAAACACTATAGACTAAACAGAGAGAAAAAAAAAAGCAAGGGGCCAAGTAAGGAGGGAGGAGGAGGAGAGGGAGCGTGGAGAAGAAATTTAAAAGAGGGGACACACTGCAGCAGGAAATGAAGAACACGGCAGTAACAGTGGAAAAAAATCAGGCAATGGAAACATCAATGTGAGAACCTCTGGAAAGTCCAGCAAACACAGAAGCAACCAGAAACGGTGTTTGAGCGCAGACCTGCACCTGAAAGCTTACAACCTGTAAGCAACAACACACACAAACAAGCACACACACACTGAATGCTGTCAACCTCGACCAAGAGGTTTTAACTGCAGCTGGCAGAGTCCACAGTGAGCTAGCACCTCGGTGAAAACAGACCCAGAGGCATCTGTGACTGGAGAGTGTGTGTGTGGGGGGTGTGTACATGACTTTATATTTAACATGCAGCACGGCAGCGTGCTACATTGTTACATAACTGGAAGGTGCATGGAGCCTAATAATGTACATAAGCAGAGTGTGTGTGTGTGTGTGTGTGTGTGTGTGTGTGTGTGTGTGTGTGTGTGTGTGTGTGTGTGTGTGTGTGTGTGGTTAGAGTAAGATCTGAGATGTTTAATGCTAAAGTTAACTCAGTGTAATAAATAAAATGGGCTACAGCCATGTGCTTTCAGACGACTGGAAATAAACACAAACACGGGCCAATAAAAAAAAGAAAAAGAAAAAAAGAAGTTTTTTAATTTGTCACAAACACAAAAGAAATGTGCAGTGAAATGCAGAATGACTCTATGCTAAACTATGTGTATAATGAATACTGTATAAAAGTACAAGTATGAAAGTATAAATAAGAATCTGACAAAAAATTAAAAAAGGTAAGAATATGTGTGATTTCAGTAATTAAATGTGAGCAGCTTGGTGGAGTGTGCAAGTGGGCTGTGCATTTGCATTTCATGTTAAAACTGTAAAATGTCCATAGACTGCAAGTATGAGGAAAATTATACAATAAAATTTGGTATAAACTTGATCAAATATGACAATTTAACTAGTTACACCACTATTTCTCTCACTGTCTGTCTCTCTGTCTCTCTGTCTCTCTGTCTCTGTCTCTCTGTCTCTGTGTCTCTCTGTCTGTGTCTCTCGGTCTCTGTCTCTCAGTCTCTGTCTCTGTCTCTCTGTCTCTGTCTCTCTGTCTCTGTCTCTGTCTCTGTCTCTCGGTCTCTGTCTCTCTGTCTCTGTCTCTGTCTCTCTGTCTCTGTCTCTCGGTCTCTGTCTCTCGGTCTCTGTCTCTGTCTCTCTGTCTCTCGGTCTCTGTCTCTCGGTCTCTGTCTCTCGGTCTCTGTCTCTCGGTCTCTGTCTCTGTGTCTCTGTCTCTGTGTCTCTGTCTCTGTCTCTCTCCATCTTGTTGTGAGGACACAGGAATTAGTGTCACAAATTTTGGCATTAGCCCGTCATCGTGTCAGCCCATGTGTAGCTCGACAAAAAAACTTGATGTGTAAATGTGACAGTAGTCACAGTGGAAAAACTATAGAAGAAATTAAAGAGCATTCAGGTCCGAGTGAAAAAAAAAAGTCTCAATATTTTTGGATTTTTTTCAAAAGCAAAAGAAGAAAAGGGTAATTATGTTGCCTATGCAATAACTTTTAAATAACATACTTATTTTGCTGCACTTGTAAGTTCTTGACATCAATAACAAACTATTTGGTAGTAATCTGCCATAGCATCAAGGATATCACTGTCACAGTAATACCCTGAATTACTGTAATATAATTTTAAGGCCATATCAGGCTGGAATACCTTATTCACCTTATGCTGTCTGAAACACTAAATTTTGGTACCCGTCTCTTTAAGCCCCCTTCCTGAAAAGCCCAGTCCGCTGTGATTGGTCGGTGTTTCGAGGTGTTCTGCGTCTGTGATATTGGTCATTGCATCAAGAGCAACTGTAAAGGAGAACAGCTGCACTTTTTATCGTGAGGAAAAAAAAAAAGCTTCTAAACACAACCGACATGTTCATCTGAAATCTCATATGAAATTAAGGAGATATTAGAAAAAAATCCACAACCAAAATTACATATTTTCTTAACATCTTGCTACATGTATAAGTGTATGTAATGTAAACACTTGCATAAGCATGCCAGGAGCAGATGACCATATATAAAAAAAAAAAAAAAAAGAGACAAGAGTAAGAGACAGAGACAGAGTATTCAGCATGGTCTGGGGTTTTAGCTCACAGGGATTACTTTAACATACATTTATTTTACATTTTAAAATGTGGCAAAGCATAATAGGTCCTCTTTAACAAAGAGACTTTGTCACAAACTGGCAATGTTTAGAGAAATGTGGACATTTAGCGGACATGAGCTGTGCTGAAAGACGCGGTGGAGTTGGACTATAGGAAGTGCTTGACCCGCACTAATCTCATCGTCCGCTGCTCTGATTTTGACCTCTATCTTTTGTCTTTCCCAAGCCCCCCGACTTAGTGAAAGTGCAAAAAAGGTATTACTTCTGAACAAATTAGCCTAACAGACAACACAGGCATCTTTAATTATTCTACAAATAAGACTCGATTTAAGATAAGGCTCTTATCAGCTCACGGAGATAAGACATTTCAAGATAACAAGGCCAAATGTGACTGAGTGTCTGTATGTTAGCTGGAGGAGGTAAAAGGGCAACAGAACTGTGGTCTGAACATTACAGAGGGCTAAAGTTATCCCAGAAATCTCGTCACTGCACTGACAGTAAAGCAAACAGCAGAGGAGAGGGTGCACTGCCAGATACTGAAGATAGCGCGTGCACAAAGGAAGTGACATCAGCGTGTGCGTGAGGAGGGGAGCGGCTCGTCTGTGGCAGAGGTGTAAAAAAAAAAGAAAAAAAAAAAAGATGCCTTTTTGGAAAGACTTCATCCTCCTCTTTTTGACAGCCACAGCTTTTCTTTTACCATCTCTGTACATCTTGTTTCATTTTCCTTCCTCTCTTAACCTCCCTCCTTCGTCTCCACCTTTAGCTTAAAATAAAGCGGCCCCTTGTGCGAGCGCTCCAAGACAGCCAGTGCATTCATGGCCGGCAGACAAGGGCCAATTATGTAATTTAACGACCATTACGTAGCGGCTAAAATAAGATTATGTCCAATAGCGCAGGGAAAACACAGGCAGGTCTTTTCATTGCTTTACATGTTCTTTAGCTGTAAGTATTGTTGAATCTCTCTGGGTTTCCTGATTTCAAAGGGACTTTTTGCACCACCGACTCCGAGAGTTTTACTGCAGTGACCTTTTCTTGGTACGAATTTATTTGGATGCAGTCGCTTCAGAGAATCATTGACCTTCTCTTCATATGATTTCAGTTGAGCGGACATTGCTCTCAGAGGTTTTTAATGATGCTCAACAATCCCAACCCCCACTCTCTTAAAAAAAAAAAAAATCTAAACGCAGGACATTTAAGAGTGATGTTAAACAAAGTAACAAGCTACTGCTGCTGAGCGTCCGCCCTCCCTCACGCACGCAGCCGTGCATATTCACCGAGGCCTAACACACCTCCTCGTTCTCTCTCGTCTCTCCTTGGAGCCAAAGTACACTTCATTCTCCTGCTCCAACAAACTGACACCCCGCCCCCACCCAAACCCACCCCTCCCTCTCCCTCTGTCCCCATATAGAGGTCACTGGCTTCATGGAAACAGTTGATAGGCTGGGGCCAATCGACTGGCATGGATTGGCAGCTCGCAGAAAACCTCCAGCTTGGCCTAACTGCTTCCATCTGTGTGTGTGCGTGTGTGTGTGTAGCTGTAGTTTCTGCAGCAAAAACACACAGAAACGTCCGATTGACATTTTGTGACAAAAACCGCTCTTCGTTCACTCACAAGCGTGTTTATGTGTCCGGCGTTCACTCGCTGCTGATTTTAAGACGACACCAAACAGAGCAGCAGCAACAACAAGCCGATACCAAACAGTTTTTCAAAGGAATTCAGCCTGACCAGAATCAAGGTCTCCGATGCCAAAAAAGCCTCTGGACGTGCACACAAGCACACCTTGGTTCACGGTGCTAACCTCACGCCAACAATTTGCAATTCAGATATGCAACATTCTTCTCTCTCCCTCAGGACAGAACGATTAATAAGGCATAATAATCACGCAATAACTCAATCTCTATCCTGGCAGTTTTCCGCTCTGATCATAATCAATGTTTTATAGCAAATTTTAATCGACAACGAAATCACGACTCCAAACGCAAACACTCTAGATAAGGCAATCGGAGCTGATAACTTCCATATTTGAGAGTCTACAGCCAAAATATTCAAAAACAAGGTAGAAGAGCACTCCACTGATTTAACGTTTACACTGTCAGACTCAAAATGGACAGTTTTTATTAGGGATGCATCGACCGTGAAATTCTGAGCCAATACCGATGTTTACAAAAACAGTTTGGCCATTGGCCATTGTCATATCAAAAATAATAGTCATTCATTACAATACCTTTAAACAAACACAAATTCATTCATACACATTTATGAAACGACATGTAATAACCGTCCACATAAACTGCATGAAAGCCTTTTAACTGTATATAAAGTATCACAATTCTCTCTCTTATGTCTAATTTATATTGTTGTAAAAACATCAGCACATTTCCCCTTCAAAACAACTGTATTTATTCGAGTTTCTTTCCAATAACTACATTTTACAAGATAACATCTGCATCATTTTGTCCTTAGAGCGTCCAGGGAAAGACCTCTGTCAGACCCTAACATGTTTTCTATTGTCCCCAGAGAGACAGGACACTGTAAGTCTCATGTCCTTCTTTTTAGCCGAACATAGTGAAAAACCATCGGCCGCTGCGATCGGTGAGAGCCGTGTCGTTTGACTGACTGACGGCAGTCAACACAGCAAATATCAGCCGATGCTCATGTGCTGACAGTAAATCAGTACATCCCTAGTTTTTAAATTATTACAATCAAAACTGCAGAACACCCAATATGGCCTTGTTTAATCCAGGTGTTCTTCTTCTTCATTAAAATCTGACACCTACGTTACCCACAATGCAACTTGACAATCGACGGTCCAATTAGAGATTTGAGTGTGTTATCCTCGTAGCAGCTAATACAGCTTTGCGCCGCCGCTGGCCTCAAGCAGAGATGAGGGATGCTACGCGTAAATTTACTTGTTTTTAACTCGAAACCACCAGAAATTTTTTTTTCTTTCTTTTTTAAACTTGTCTTCAGCCCCAACTTATGGCGACTCAAATGACTTCACTTCAGGCAGTTTATTAGATTTCACACAAGTCCTTAAGAAGCCACAAAAGACGTAATATACCCAACAAAAAAATTATCGCAACAATTGCGTTTTTGATCCCATTTTTCACAGGTTTAAGTTAAATATCTGAGACTTTTTTGAATCCGCTCGATAGATATATTTCTCTCAAATTTTGGTTGCAAATTTGTTAAAATCCATGTCAGTGAGCATTTCTCCATTTCAAAAATAATCCATCCAGCTGACAGGTGCGGCACACCAAAATGCCGATTAAACAGCAGCATTACAACACAGTTGTGCCTCGGGGATGGTGAAAAAAAAGGCCGCTCTAAAATGTGCAGTTTGTTCACACAGCAAAATGCCGCAGATGTTACAAGTTTTGAGGGAGCATGTGATTGGCATGCTGACTGCATGTACTTCCACCACAACTGTCGTCTTAGAGCTGAATGTTCATTTCATTACCATAAAACGTCTCCAGTGTCATTTTTCACATGTGGAGCAGCTCAGGACCTCCACATCCAACTGAGATCAGCCACCCAAACTTCTGACGCAGCAAATGCTTTGCACAGACGAAAGATTTCTGCAGAAACATTCAGAAATCGTCTCAATGGCGTTCATCTGCTTGTTGTCTTCAACAGGGTATTGACCTGACAGCAGTTCGTCATTAGGCAGGTTTCCATTGCAGATTTGCTTGAGCGATATGTTGAAAACATTAATAGGTTTATTTCTATTGCAGCCACCGCACTTGCTGTCATTATTTCCAATCGCGGGCGACGTGGACAAGGCAAGGTCCTTATTTGTGGGAGTGGCCATGTATGAGGGATTTCTGGGAGGTGATTGGCCACGATTTCACAGAGGAATTGTGAATTCAAAACTTCCGGATGATACGCTCAACTTTTGAAGAGTTATGTGATGCTTATTCTACACTTATTGTAGCGCCTCCTGCATCGTGCCTGAGGGAGCCAGTTCTAACCAAAGGCTCATGTGACTGATATAAGCCAAAAAGTGTTTCCATTGCATTTTTTGCAAAATGTGGCTTTTTCCAATCGCCTGAAATACCACTCCATGCAAGCAAAAAAAATTTTTTTGCGATAAATGGAAGGTGTAGGTTTTTTTTTAATTGACGTGTTTTCGGTGCATTTTAAATTTGCAATTTCAATTTGTGCAGTTTGAGGGTTAATGAAACCCATCTAATGCAACCAGCAAGTGTGGCTGTGAGAACGCAGAAACCAGAAAACATTCATTTAAAAAGCTGTATTTAGAGATTTTTTTATTTTTTTCTTGAAAATTACCCAAACTGATTAACTGATTAACAAATTAGTTGGCCATTAGTTTAATAGTTGACAACTAACTCATTAATTTCTGCAGCTCTAATCTGTGTTAGCATTTACGATATGACGAATACAAGATTCGTATTTGTTTGTAAAGGCCTGAGTGGCAACACACAGTGAGCACAGTGTCTACAGAAACACTCAGTCAGACTGGAGGACCTTTCACCCCACCGTACCCCCCATCATTCACTCCTCAAGAGTAAACATCATCTACGGAGTCGAGGCTCGCTTTTTCCACCCTGACCCTCCAATGAAAGAGCTCATTCTCTGTTTCCTCACTCGCTCACACACTCTCCGTCACATCAGCTTTCCAGCCATCGCTCTGACTCACACTTGGACAGAAGGATGTAACTCTTTCCATTTTCTACCTTTTTTTTTTTCAGAGTGTGAGGAACAAGCTAATGCAGCCGGGGTTTATACTTGCACCAAATTTGCCTGTCATCGAGTGAGAAGAGCTGAGATTGGCTGCATTAGTTTTGGTGAGATGCACACATGACTCACGTCTTACACATGCACTTGACCACACACGCTGCAAACAGGGAGTCTCGTCTCGTTTAACTGCTGCCTGTGAATCAGTCCTGAATGACAGCAGGGAGGTGACGGAGATTAGCAGGTGAATACAGCTGTCTGTGTGAGCTAATTTAAAATCAAAAATGACTGTCTGTGACTGAGCTGATACCATATGAATACTGAACAAGTGGCATGTATGTGTTAGCTACACAGCAAATGGTTTGAAATAAGCATTTGACAACAAAACTCATCAATGATTAACCTACATTAAAACACTGTCGGATCAAGAAAGGGGCAGAACAAAACATCGAGTTAACTTATTATTACTACTCTGGTTGGGGAAAAAAGTTGTAAAATATATTTTATTTTATTTTAAGTCCGAGAATATAACCGAGATGATGTCGTGGTTCCATCGTCGGGGTCATTGAAGTACAACTGTAAACATGACGAAGCAAAAGAGGAATGAAATGACAGATTAAGATGTTGTTGGTGCAACTGGGAAACAGGCATGGTCACGGTTTTACAAACACAAGAGAGCCAGCATCAAACACATCGCCATTATTTCGTTACATTTTTTGTTCCTGGAGGCTCGTTCCTAGCACCTCCTTCCTAATGACATCAACCATGTGATAAAAGACAAATGTGCAGTCTGTCATGTCTCTCAGCCGAGTCACAGCAAGACATTATGACTCTGTGATCGCCGAATCAGACACAGTGACAATCGTAACTGGAAAATATCCAGTTTCAAAGTCAAGCGTTTCAAAGATGTCAGCATTTACCAGGCAAAGAGGCTCTCATGAAATACACTGTTGGGTCGCATTTTGTAGAATCAAATGTTTTGTGTGCTTGACGCATATTTAGGACTAACGCTGTGTGACATTTAAGCCCGAAGTCAAAGGTGAGAGCGGGGAATAATATCACAGCCGAGCTGACCACTGCTAATAAAAAAAAAGTAAGAAAAGATGTTTTTAACAATACCACTTGATAACAACACATTACACTGTATTTTGTGCTTACAAACTCTGTAGTGACATGTCCAGTAATAGACGTTTGACAGTAAGTACAGTACAGTTGTACTATACATTTTGTGTTCTTTATATTCTATTTTTTCATTTTATTTCTTTTAAACTGCTTCTATATTTTTGTCTTTTACTATTTAAATTCAATATTTTTAATTCTTCCTTTATGTTAATTGTTTTGCACCAAAACACCAAGTCAGATTCCTTGTATATGTAAATGTATTTGGCAATAAAACCGGATTCTGATTCTGATTCTGATTCTGATTCTGATTCTGATGTGTGTACGACTGTTAAAATGAGACTCAAATAGGACCACGGTGCTAATATGCAGCATATTAGTACATTTTTCACCACTGCTGATGAGGGTAGCAGCCATGCTGTGTGAGGTTCGGGTTGGTCATGTTCCCCTAAGTTTTCGTTTGAAATTTCCACTTAAGAACTTGTAAATTCAGGCTTCCCAGTGCAAACTGAACACACCATAAAATTCAGGATTTCTGAGCCTCTGCTGCTTTTATTTTGACATTTCTGTTTTTCATCTGTCTCTCACAAGTCCTCCACTACACCCATACAAACTAGAGATCAGCAGCATGGCTAAAAACAGCACATTCAATCTTACACTGCAATATACTGTATTTATACTGTGATTTATGGTGTAAATTTTACTATAAACGACTTAATTGCTAACCGTCTCTATACTTAGTTCTTCTTTGATGTGTCCTGAAGTGACTCCCACAGCTGAATGAATAAAGTGGAGTCCGTGACATGCACACAAAATAATGAGGCATGCGATACAACACCTGTCACTGATGATGCAAAATTATCATAATTAGTAGAGTAGTAATTTACAGCTCGCGGCAGAGTTGGCGATTATAAGAGAGAATTGAATGAGGGAGTGATTTTATGATAGGTCTATTTCACAGCAGGCATTTTATTCTGACTCATCATAAAACACAGGTGTTACCAACAACATCAGCGACAGCTCTGTCCTATTCAAGTGTCCCAGTGAGTCACCAGAGTGAGACAGTGAACCAGCGGGCACAATACTAAGACTCTGAAACCGCAGCAGCTAAATGGAATACAGCCAAATATATAGCATTATTTACACCTGTGCTTTTAGGGTGAAAAGAGATATTGTTGTCTGTTAAACTATCAATTCTTTGTCTTTTTATGGTGCTGTTGGAATATTATAAAAGAGAGTACTCTCCAAAAATTTGACTATGAAGTCATTTATAGATAAGATGCCCAGATGGAGATATCTGTTTGTGGCTAATCCAGTTTAAAATCCAGTAAATACGGGACAAATGCAGGCACGTAAACCATTCCTGCTCACTGATTTACAACATTACCCTCTTTGATTGATTGATTGATTGACGGATAGTTTTATTTTTGTGTCACGGTGACACAAACATTTGCCCAACCCTCACAACTATATCAGACACTATTACAGTTTATCTGCAGTGATCAAAACAAAATACATGTTATCTTGCTGCTCAGTCCGTAACAAAATACTCGGCCTTTTTTCCCAGGCCCGGCAAACACCGTCCCCCATAAGAAAGGTTCCCCTTCAGAAAACACAACTTAAATTTATCTCTGTCAGCCAACCAAGAGACATAACTATAAATGGACGTCATTTTTACGAAGAAGTACATCCCTTATGTCTTCATACGCAGGACAGTAAAACAAAAAAATGAACTGCATTATCTTAACATACTTCAAGTACATGGGTGTCCATGTAAAAGGGACAGTCGGCAGGATGGGATTATGAACGGGACAAGTGAGACATTTTGACGGCTTGTTATGCACACAACTGACAGTGGGAGGTCGTGGGAGGACAGTGAGAAAACAATGAGATTTGGGAGTTCCTTACCCTCTTAGCAGAGGATGAGATAAGCTGGAAAAATACAGAGACGGTAGATGACCGCTATTGCAATGTGATGCAGTTGTTTAGAAAGAGCTGCCGACGTGTATGCTATCATACAAAATAAGGAGATGCTGTTGTGTTACACGTCATGCCCTATTGGTTCTGCAATGCCGTCATGCTATCTAAAAATCACACACTAGAGTGCAATTATGCTACCACTGTTTGGTTCTGTGTTAAAATGCAAAGGATGTGAAAAGAAGGGACTTAGTGGTGGCCCTGTAGTGCAATCTTTGTCTAAAAAGGACAAAAGTCTGGAGCAGCATTAAACCTACCTACCTCCACATGACCTATGACATCCACAGATATTTAAAAAAAAATCAAAATGTAGACAGATCTGACAAATCTGTATAGTCTGGTTTTACATTTCTAATAACATGCTGCATACGTATCCCTGAGTGATCCAGTGTGACAGCTGAGGAAACACACACTGCGTCACCTTGCTCAGTGCTGAGATTAGTTGCGGTTTCAGGTACAGCTGTGTCAAAGGCGCAGCACAGAATAACCACCTTCCTGTGTGCACATGCACACACAGAAACACAGACTTTAGGAACTTCACCCCACCTCACCCACTGCGCTCACTCAGGAGGAATCAGTAGATTTCACTGCTGAGCCGCAGAGAGAAGAAGAGCGGCCCAGTCCGCTCTGTCTCTCATTATCTGCTGCCTGTGCGTCAATCTAACTGCAGCCAGAGAAGAATACCTGTGTTCCCTTTGAAGTCCGAGCCTGACTACAGTAAATTATTAGCTTGCCTGCAACACAGCTCCAGGCCCTTAGGACACCCCCTGGCTGTTCCACCGCGGGTGCCATTACCTGTCATTCCAGTTGTTGGGTATCTCTCATTGAGGCTAACAACAACGCCACGCCGCAGCCCTATCCGAGTTTATTCCCCTACCCTCTGAGAGACGGTGGATGTGGGTGAGTTTACGTGGGCCTGTAACAATCGAGAGAGAGTGAGCGAGACAGGGAGGGAGAGAGAGCGGCACAGCAACTCAGATTAAATAGCCAACATTCCTTTAAAAGGAAGAGAAGGTAGCCTTTGGGCTCCAGACAGGCCTGCACTTGTAAAACGTGGAGAGAGAGAGATGACAAGTGCAGTGCTCCTCTAGTCTAGCAGAGCGTAACAGGAAGTGGCAGGGCTCTGCTTCACATGGGGCCTCTGGGGTGCAGCGTCTGGCCGGGAACGCGTCACAGTCTCCGAAAAACCGCCAGCTGCAACGCCCTTAACGTACACACATGGTCATGTCTAAAAATCAACTCGTTATTAAAATTAAGTGCTATTATGAGTTTGTCAAGACAGAGCTCGTGTATGCAGATTTGAAAAAAAACTGCAGGAGTGAAACTCGGAGAGGTAAGTCAAACTGGCCTGGCAACCTGGCAACAATAAAGTTATTTTTTGAAGAGCGATTAATAAAAACATGACTAACGGCTTACTGGCAAGCACAACCCACACTGCACACTCCAGTTGCCTATCTTTAGTTAATGACTACAGTGAGATAATGAAGCCACACTGGATGTGGAGTAATTGCAGTTTCCTGTGAGCACAGGAAACTCTCGCCTATTCTGCACAGGCAATGTCCTCTATTTCACAAGGCAAAATCATCATGGGTAATCAATTATATGCAGACACTAATTACTGACTGTCTGGACTGAAGCACCCACTCTATATGGCTGATCAGATCAGTGAGCGGTATAGGAAAAAAGGAGGAGGGGGTGACTCATGTCATACATAGCCTCATTTCATGCTGTGCAGAAAAGCATGGATGGATTACTGAACTGGCCCACCAGGCACAGGGGCCCAAAGTTTTAGGTGCCCTCGCCTGCAAAATGTCAAATTAACACCAATCAGTGAAGACTTAAAAAGATTACAAAGGACACAAAAACACCACAAAGAGATACAAAGAAATTGCAAAGAGATGCAGCATAACTATAAAAAAGGGCAAAATGACAAAAAAGACATAAATTCCCTCGCAAAAGACACAAAATGACCTCAACAAACCCCAAAATTACCTCAAGGAGCCACAAAATTACTAGACCAAGGCAAAAAACAACCACAAGAAGACACAAAATTACCTCAAAGACACAAAATGGAGAAATAATACACAAAATTACCCTGAAAGACACAAAAAGTGACTAAAAAGAGACACAAAACAATGTATTAGGAGAGGTGATGGGGCTTTTTGAATGTCTCAGCCCAGGGGCCCATTATCTCCTAACCCGCCCATGGCAAAAACCAATGTTGACTAACAGATAAGAGGAAACCAAAAAAAAGCTTGATCTAGCACTTATTATCTAAATTAAGTCTGTAATCACAGAGTCTTTTTGATCAAAAGGATAAAGCAGAAAAGATCATTTTTAAAAAGAAAAAAGAAAAGCAGGTTCATACTCTAAAGCAGCATTTTCCCTGAGAAACAGCCACAGCACCTCTATGACAAATGCCAGCAGGATACTCTTGCAAAGAAGATAAGGATACATAAAATTTCACAAGGTCACCAGCTATAAACTCCAAATGACACAACATAAGCCCCTTTGGAAATATTAAAGTGATTTGTGGTTTGGTAAACGACTCGTAAAATACTGGATGGCTTTGCCAGAAAACACTCACGGGCCAACTCTGCTACCTGAAGTTGTTCTGCCCACAAAACTGCTCCTGACACATGCTGCGAGTTTCCTAACGGGAGTCACATTTGCTTCAATGCCACATTCATTAACCACGATGTTAAATAAAAGCGTTATCAGCTGGTTTTTTCATCCACAGACGACGTCGTGCACAGCCAGCCGAGCACAGCATTCCTGTATGCGGACGCTGCCGTCTGCAGCGCGGCCGGGCTGCGGAGGGCAGGAATCAGCCGTTTCTCTCGGTAAAACAAACAGCCGTGACGGTTTTAAAAGACAACATTTGACCGCGTGAAGCCTTTAAAAGTTCAAACTCTTTGAAATGTTCGTCAGCGTTAGTGTGGAAATTAAATACTCACCCGTGAATACAGAGAAAGCGACAGTCGAAGCGTCTAATAGGTTTCCTGTTCGAAAGTTGCCGTGTGTCAGTGGGAAAAAAACATTGTACGCGGAAGTACACATCAAAAAAAAAAAAAAAAAGCACAGGGTGATCAGAAGGCGGATACAAAGTAAACATTGGCTGCCAAAAAAATCGATTACAATGTGTCCCATAACATAAAAAGCGCTTTACATGCAACTTTTTTTTTTCTTTTTTTTGCGCTTTTCCGGCTCGATTGAAAGTTTTTTAAAAAAGTAAACCGTCTAAACGGGTTGTTTCCGCACTGTGTTACACAGTAACTCGTCCCCATTCAGTCCTCACCCGCTGCTGTACTGATTATAAATATTTTATAAGCGTGATATTTACGATTTTACATGTGCATTTTGTAAAAGCGACATGATAGTCTTTGGTATGACAGAGTGTTATTTGCACTTTGAAACACTGCTCTCATATGCTGTCCATCATTTTGATATTTTTTAATTAATATTTTTTATTTTTTGCTGCTGAACTACCCACATTAATGATAAATCACCCCACTTTTACATTTTTTTCGCAGCTGGTGTGCTACATCTATTTCATAATCAGCTCAACTTAATCTATAAAGCACCTTTCATACAAACATTCAACCCAACGTGCTTCACATAGCAATATTAAAATAGCACAAACATAATTGAAAGGATAACATCAATAATTACACAAAAAGTTTTGCAGGGCTAGAAAACTATAACAATAACATATTTTTCAAAAGCAAACACAAAGATCATTAAAAGTCTATAGAATAAAAAGAAAATAAATAAAATGATTTAAAAACAAAACAAAACAGCAGGGATAAAATAAGGTAAACCAACTTAAACTTAAAGAATAAATAAATAAAATGCACACATTACAGTGAAGCCATGAATAGATTATAGGCTAGTTGTTTCAGCGCCATAAAGGACGTGAAATCAAAGCGACTGTTTGCAGAGTTGATTGCTCAAATCAAACTTTATCTGCTCGGGCAACACTTACTTCCTCTATTCTGGCCTCCTTCCGCCACCTTGTGGAGAAACGCAGGCACGAGCTGCAGATCCTGCTCACATCTGCACATTTACTCACTCGGCTGACCTCAGAATTTGACCTGTACTCTCAAAATAAAATGTTTGAAAATCTTTCAGAAAATCGTTAAGGTTTTTAAGTCACAACAGAATAAAATATCAGATGATCTTCATCATAAACAGTTTTCATGAAACTGTAGATATTCAGAGACATTCGAAGCCTATTTGCTCATGTCCGTTTCTTAGATTTTGGAATACAGGTCGACACAGCACTGTACAATGTACCTCTCTATTTAAATCCTATTTAATTTACTGAAGCTTTTAAATACACTGCCCCGGCTTCTTGGAATAACAAACAGAAAGACCTGAAATTGTCTGAGCTGATTACTTTGGGGGATTTTTTGACAATTCTAAAAGATCAGAAAATAGCAGTCTTGGTCAGTGTGATTGCTACTCAAATTTTCACTGAAATCATTTTAGAAAACTGTATATGTTTATGTATTTAAAGATCTTTTTTGGGGTGGCTTTTTTGGCCTTTAATGGATAAGACATAGTAAGTAAGTGTGAAAGGGGGAGAGAGAAGGGACGACATGCGCTGTGGCGAGGACACAGCCTCTGTACATGGGGCGCCCGCTTTACCAACTGAGCTAAGGTTTTTAAATGTTTTTTGTAATTCATGTTAACTAGATGTTGTGCTTACTCATTTGTGGTGTGAAACTGCTGACTCACCTGCTTATGTTTATTGTTGTAGCAATGTTTAGGCTGCCCTTTTGGCCAAGTCACTCTTGAAAAAGAGATTTTAACTGGCTGCACTGGCTGTTTGTCTTAAAATAAACGGATAAAAGGACCTTGTCACTTCCTAACAAAGGCATAGGTTTCATTTCAGTATTATGGGGGACACATATGAAACGAAGGGTTTAGCTCTGCCAGAAAAATAAGACTCAAGCATGTAATTTCCTGCACTCTGGTCATTTTTATGCACCAATTTGTGCCTTCTCAGCAAACAACTCGTGGTGTAGATATCTGTAATTTTATCAGAGTAAAGTTCCTCTGCTAATTAAAATGTTTTCATCAGGGAAAAATGCACATGTACTAAACTTTGAGAAAGAAGTTCGCTGTCCCCCCGGACAATCTACGCCTGTACTTTTCTCATAGAGTCAACCTCTGTGTCTGTTTTTCCATCAGGTCCACTCCTCATTGTTTGTATCATGGTCATAACCTTGATTAAATCACACATTTTGGGCGGCTGCCATTCGTCAGTTTAAGATTGTTGCTGTGATAGTCGAGAACACGAGGTCATAAGGTCATTTCATTGACTGTGAGAATGTACAAACACTCCTGGGTTTTGCCCTTAAAGTCCAAACTGTGTGAATGTACTTAAATGATGTTTTCAGACCTCATACATCATGTCACTGATTGTCACAACTGCAGAGTTTGACATGTTTTTCATTCAGGTTATGACTTAAACATTTTTTATTGCTGTCACACAACTTGGATTTCAAACTAGTAATTGCGGAGATCACAGTTAAGGAAAAAGATACTATTTTCTTTTTTAAAGATTATTTTTGGTGCTTATTGCCTTTATTTGATAGGACAGTTTAAGCACAAAAGGGGGAGAGAGAGGGGATGACATGCAGCAAAGGGGAGAGGTTGGAATCAAACCCACGGCCTCTGTGACCAGGACATAGTTCTGTACATGGGGCGCCCGCTCTACCCGCTGAGCTACTGTACGCTTCAAAAAAGACCAGTTTTGTGAATTCTTATCTTTTTTTTAAATTCTCGTCATGAATTGGAAATATGGAAAACGCCTATAAAAATGTAACAGTAATTAAATACAAGCTCCAAAACTGTGTGACTGCATCATTATTATTGTTACTGTTGTTGCTATATACATATTGTTATTATTATGGGAAAAAAAATAAAGTGTGAGTATTTTTACCAAATTATTGTAGCTACCAGTAAAAGTTAAACAGGAAAACAATAATTTGAACACACCAAATTAGTAGTAAATTGTAAAAAATACAAAACCCCATTAGGCTTCAAATCTACATATTACTATTTTTGGCCATTCCCTGATTATTTAATTGTTTGTTTGTTTCATTTTAAAAATTTAGAGCAAGCAACACTTTTTGCATTCTGGTGAATTTATATGCACCAATTTGTGCATTTTCTGCATTAATTTATAATATAAATGTCCTTAATTTTGACAAAATAAAAGTCTCTGCCACTGTAATTGGGGGAAGGGGACGACAAATACAGATGGTCGAAATATTTAGGGGGATGTGTCACCTGTGTTCCTCCTCCCAAAATCTAAACCTATGATTCCTTTAATGATTTTGTTAATCTGATTAAATGACAAACTCAGTGGTCAAATCTGAAATATCAATATTATACTTCACTGTCTATCAGAGATATAAAATGACCAGATAGAAAAATGTAGTCTCATTTGAAAAATTTAAAGATTTTTTTTTTTTTTTTTGCCGCTCGATGTCATGCAATAAATGCACAGTCAACAACAGTCCACTATCCAGAATAATGTTTATTGCTTTTGAAGATATTAATCTTTTTCTTCTTTTTTGCACTTTCCATTTTTCCTCTTTACAGTAAAACAAAGAGAGATGACAGGTAAAACCACTGCATTGTCATTTTTGGATGTGTACACACACATACACACACAAAGGAAACAGTATTTACAGCTGTTAGTTAGTGAACTTGACGTTTGTGGAGGTGACTGGAAGCCTTTTCCCATAGCAACTCAACAAACATAGAGCTTTACATTAACTTTACAATAGAGCTTTCACAACTAATCGTATACCGCCACTGTTTGACAAACCATAGGCTATAAAGGCTATGAAGCTGTACAATATGGTTTAGTGTTCACTCTGTGCAGAGAAACGGGGCCGGAGGAACGATGTCGGTCATTTGATTTGCAAACATAAACAGTTTTAGATTTAAAAAAAAAAAAAATGTCCTCAAGCAAAACCAATTGCCCTGCTGCTGGCATGGACAAAAAGTACTGATTGAAAAATAAAACAGATTTTCGGGGAAGGATTTAAAAAAGAAAATGCAAAGACCAATATTATTCACATTTGACTAATTACAGTACAGTTACACTGGGTGAATGCTAACTATAAAAATAAGTCTACCGGCATATTTTTGAACCCAAAGGGTTCGTACGTTTGGGCGTCTGGCAAAAATGACCAAAGGGCACAATTAATTGGGGTCGAGAAAATCAGACACAATTCCCAGTGTGAACTCTGTCCTCATCATAGAAAAACATCTTCAGAGTGCAGATCTTCTGCCATTAATAATTTAAACTTTGATACACCTAAGCTTATAATTTTTCCAACATGTTTAAATACTGAATTAAATCACAACAATACAGCTAAATCTTATCAGAGTGAATAATAATTAAATGTAATGTACACCATAATAAAATATATACACTGAAATATTCATACAAATTTCTAGTTTGGTCCGGCTCCCTTCGCTCTCTTTTTCTTTCCTTTGAGAAAATGTGCAGGAAAATACTTGAACCACAGGACAAAATAAATATTCACAGACTATCACAGTCAACACTATAAAATATATGGATTTTAACATTTAAATTAATCCGCAGGAAAGAATATCGTAGCCTATAAAAAGAAAGCGCAAAATAAACTAAAGGGCGACGATTTCACAGGATTACGGAGGTGAGATGATTTCACTGAAGGAGACTTTAATCGAAAGGACCACTGGGTGGCAGTATTTGACTATGTCTCAAAAGTCATAGTGATTATAGATAGTCCAAATCTCAAGAATTACAGGACAAATCTGTAAAATTGGATCGATCTGAGCATTATTTGTTGTTCTGTTCTGTTAGTATAGGGATGTTGTTTGTTAATGTTTGTCAAGGCCAGCGTTGCTGTGTTGCAATTTACCACCTCGCTGCCTTCTATCATAGCTCGGCCGCAGACAGCAAATTGTAGAGTCCTGCTGGCAACGCGTAAAACAAGTCTACAAAGCATGGAGCAATCATTTGGTGTGAGAGATCAAAACAGAAAGGACAAGATGGCGATGCAGACAGCCGATACCGGCAAAACTGTACGCCCCATAGAGTCTAAGATGGACGAGTCGGAAGTGTAATGGACTGTGGGAAAGTTAAAAACTTACACAGCAAACAGGGAAACGGTAATTTCAGAAGTAAAGAGCAGAAGTGCCTTTCCTTGTAAAAAGTATCTATCGAGAGTGATTGTGGATTTGACATTTTAAAGCAGAACAGTGTCTCCGAGAAAAGAGAGGAGAGAAAAAGAGAGTTATCAGAGCACAGACTGGCAAGATGGTGGACGCGGGAGAAAATGTATTAGCTGTGTATCATTTTGAGAGTCTCTGTCTCCCTGTGTCTTTCATGCAGAGCCATGGAGGGGGAAAGTGATGGAGGCAGGGACGGGGGCGGGGGACTGATGGGCATCAGGCTCTTCAGAGGATGCGGGGACACTGTCGGGGGAAGAGAGGAGATGGGTGGCAGCACGCTCCCTTTCTTTCCGTCCAGCACTATCTGTGATCGGTTCGCCAGGCTGGAATCCTTCCTGATGCTGAACTCGTGCTCGTTTTCGTTCTCCGAGCTGCAGTCGCTCAGATCTGTGATCTCCAGGTCTGAGTCTGACTCCGGGTCCTGCTTCACCCCTCCTCTCCTCTCCGTGGGGCTCTGCTGCCCCGTCCCAGTCCCGGCTCCCAGGCCGACCGCTCCCAGCCCCAGACTGAGCCCCGTGCCCGGAGGATTGGCCTCCACCCTCTCTCTCTCCCCCAACGCCGCCCCGTTGCCAATGTCCGTCCGACCCATTGACAGGCTCCCGGGGTAGGGTGGCAGGCACAGTCTGACCGGCTGACCACCCGCCGTGCCGTTTGTCCCTCCGGTTTGGCCCGCCGCTCCCCTCTCGCCCCCACCTGCCTCCCCTGGGGGGAGCAGGGAGGAGAAGGGGTGAGGCAGCTGGGAAAGGCTGCTCTGCAAAGGGTTGGGGTAAAACTGGGAGGGGTAGAGGGAGCCAGGGGGCAGTTTGGGGCAGTTATTGAGAGAGAAGGCCCCTGGGAGGTAGGGGTTGAAGCCCCAGGGGTAGTCAAAGGGTGGGTTGCGAGGGTACGGGCCCAGCAGGGACGGGGGTTTGGTGTAGCACGGGGCACCTATAAGACAGAGAACATCCAGGGATGGCGGTGAGCTCTCATAAGGGCCAAAGGTTTCTTGACATACAACATCCAAGAATGTTCACTAATTATGCTCATCGGTATTAGCAAGTCTAATCAGAAGCCACAGGGGCCGATTCTGCTTTCAACAAAAAAAAAACCAAAAAAAAAAAAACCCGATGGTTCATTTATGCATACCGGTACTGAGCAGTGGCTGAAAACCAGATGTGAAAAAAAAAATCTAATCAAGCAAAGTTTACATCCTCCAAACGTTGTACTATGTGTTTTTGTATGTTAAAAAAAGGAGATGGGCTGCCACTGCCACACATCATCACAGCGGTGACAGTCACCTTGTTGAAAAATGCAGCAGAGAAACAAAAAACAATGCATCAGCGCCCTGCTCCGTGTGCTTCCAGAGGTTAAGCAACTGACAGAAAGGAAACTTGCAAACTGTCGATCTCCTGTACCCCGAATGTTCTCGTGTGTCACCCCATCGTTTTAGATTAAAACCTTAAGATGGAAGCAAATTAAACATAGCACCGCATTTGAATTCAGTTCCTTGTGAGCAACGCTCGGTAACAGAAAAAAGGGGGTAAATTTGAGGTGATGCTGGAATTCAATTTTAATGAACAAACAAAAGCGTTGCCTCTCCACCTACTGTACTTCCTTCCAACTGACAACCAACTCAAAGATGCTCTCTCTCCGCTGCACCCTCCACCTCTCTCAGCCTTCTTGCCTCTCTCTCTCTCTCACTCTGTTATTTACTATGCAGGGCTAATTTGACAGTGGTGAAGTCTCTGCGTGCTGGGCCAGGAGTAGCTGGCAGACACATGAATATTGAATCAGTCAGGCAGGCCTCACTTGCTTATGAAAACACAGTAATGGGCGCCCACAGGCCACAAACTGAAGCCTGCACCCTCAATTAGGGCCTTCCTGCCTGGGAAGGGATTAGGACAGCAGGGACACATGGGAGGGAGAGGAGGGTGAGAAGGGAAGAAGGGGGGAAAAGGACCTGAGGACAAACAGAGTCGGGGAGGAGGAGGAGGAGGAGGAGGAGGAGGAGGAGGGGGCAGGTTGTGTGATGAGGAGTGCATGTGTGTGTGATCTGTTTACACACTGCCTCTCTGGCTCTGCACACACATTCTGATGCACGTATAGAGCGCGCAGGAGTGCAAACAAAGGCAGACGCATTAACGAGCGTATAGTGATAATTATGCAAACAAATAAGTGTGTTTGTTTCAGAAAGAAGGGGACAAATGCGGATGACGGTGCCGAAAAAGGTGGATGATTTCTCCAGCTTTCAACTTGTTTCTTACCACTGCTGAAATGCATAATTCACAAGCTAACCTGGTCTCTCTCACCTGAAGCGCAGCCTCACTGCGGGCTGCGATGGGACAGCCATCTCTCTTATTTCCTTTAACAATAAATGTTCATGCCTCCCCATATCCTCATTCCTCTCCCCGCTCTCCTCTTTCCCTCTACCTTCTCCTCCTCCCTTTGTTTAAGAAGCTCTGTTTGTTGCCTGTGCGCCTCGTGCCGCTTCGGTATAAGCTGTCTCTCTCCTTACCGAGAAGGCTTTGTCTCTGGGATACAGAAAGATTCCTGTTTTTGCACCGGCACTCAGAGTTTCTGACAAACTTTTCTCCTTCTGTCAGCTCACCTGAACTGAGGAAGGGGAATGTATCCAGCCTCAGCTTGTCTCCTTCGGGCCCTGGCGCCGCGGTGCCTCGATCAAACAGGGACGTTCCCCTGCCAGAGTCTGGCAAACGAGGAAACAGGGACTGTATGGCCTGAGCGGCAAAGAGAGGGGAGAAAGATGAAAATGAGTTTGCATACTTCCAAAACAGAGCACACATACTGCTACAAATCCACTCTGATGGCGCTGCAGCGACGTAGAGTCATATGTCGACAGCAGCGCCCTGCAGAGTGTGATGCAAACAGTGACAGAGTCGCAGCAAGGACAGGATAAAAAGGGGTGTCATGGGACTCGGGGTAAAAAGGGAGGTAGGAGGACGCAGAGGCTCAGAGACTCAAAGGCAGGAAGAGTACAGAGTCAAATGGAGACCAGCGATTAAGATTGTGGGCACAAAGGATAAATGACGAGGAGAGAGGGGGATTGTGGGCCTTCGTCCTGCGTGAAGGGACACAGGACGAATAGGACTGAGATCTGAGAGAACGACATCCATTCAGGATGCGGGGCAGCTGCGTGTGTGTCTGTTATCGCACATATTTTTGTCTGTAAAATCCATGAAGGAGAAGGAGGCAAGGTAAAATAAATGAAACAGTTGAATCTCAGGAATCACAGGGACAGAGGGGGGGATTTTTCCCCCCCCTTCGCAGGACTTTGGATCAATAGTATCTGTCACCCCGCAGCCCCAAGTTTGAAAGGCGAGACTGTACTCCCAAGCTGCGAGATCTGCGTTGCTTAACAAACCGCATTAATGACCCGCCATTGATCTGATCTGACGCGACCCCTTTGCTTTCTATTTCTTTCATTTTCAATCGATGACAGATGGATACGCCATCGGAGACGGGGATGAGAGAAGGAGGGGATAACGTCTTCTTTTGTTTTAAGGACAAGTTAAAACCGCCCCCCCCTCCACTGTCTCCTTCAGAGTCTGTGTCTCCTTATTCCATCTTAAGGAGAGCGCAGACAAATGATGGATGAGTCTCTCTTACTGTACTTTCAAGTTACTTTCTAGGACATTAGTTGCTTAAACTAAAATTATCTGCACACTGGCATTCACATCAAAGTTAAAAAAAAACAACTATTTATCCATAATATGGTGTGGAACCTAACACATTAAAATGAATTTGTTCATTGTTTTAATTTTTCTACATATGTTATCACTTTAAAGACCCATGAGTAAAATCATGGCATCATTTTTTAACTGAATTCTGACATTTTTCTTTCTCTGATCTCATACCATTTATCTCCTTAAAAATTTCACCATCTCTCTGGGCAAATACTAAGTATTCTATTACAATCACTATTAGAGATGGTGAATGAAAGATAGACGCAATGATTACCACCTATTCTCTTGTTAAAAGAGAACGCACAGCAGGGGCCTGAGAAATACAACAGCAAAATCACTACGGTGAAATGGATTTCAGTTACCTGAATTAAATCACTATTAATAAAAAATTAAGGCGTTGAGCAGCGTCCCTCGCTATTTCTCCTTCAGTTTCTTTGTTCCAGTTTTCTGTTTTGTTTTTTTAAATTCCTTGTGTATTTCAAATGCTATGTTTATTACCACACACTTTAAAATCAAGGAGTTAAAAATAAAATATAGTTATTATAATTTAGATTTCAGTCTGTAGGTGTTAATTTCTGTTCATTTTTTATATCAGTGGTTTCCAACAGGTCCAGATTTCTCCTTAGTCATAAGTTCAAGGTCCACATTTTAGAGAAATTATATTCATATTCAATTCTATTTCACAAAATGTGAACAGCATGTTGGCACAGAACACAAAGAAATAAAAGATATTGTAAGAATAAACAGAAACGGCTCTTTAAATAAAAGCTCTGTCCCAGAAATTCACAGCACTTTGTGTGTACTCACGTGCGGACCACAGCTCTATATTATCAAACTTAATTATCTGCATTTTTATCATACAAAATATATCCATCTATCAATCCCACCATCTCCCAGTCCCTCCGTACCTCTGGGCTGCAGTCTGGTGCCGTGGAGCCCCCATTGAAGTGATTCTGGGCCAGGAAGAAGGGAGAGTTGGCCATGTCCAGGATGGGGTAGTTCACCAACACCACCTTACTGAAGTTAAACTTGTAGGTAAAACGCTTCCCTTTGGTTTTGTGCAAAATGCGCTTGTTGTAATAATACCTACAAAGACGGTGGAGAGGATATTGAAGGAGGGATGGAGTGGGGGGATAGAGGATAAAGGGAAAAGGAAGAGGAAAAGGAAAAGAGGAGGGAAGGATTAATATAATGCTCGCATCAAGGTTCTGTGTTTCACCGCTAACAGAAACGAATAAGTAAACAACTTCAGCGCTGTAGGACAAGAGCTATGCTGATTTCCCACTGTTTTTATTCATCTCCTCCTCGCTCGAATCAATTCATGTCTGACTGCCTTGATTCAATACGATATGGTTCTTTAAAGGGAAATTTTATTCAGCTGTTAACAGACAAAAAGCCAAAAAGCAGAATCCCTTTGAGCCTCAGAGGCCCCGAACATACAGTCAACATAAGAATAAAAACAACAAAAGAAAATACTCCTTTCACTGTTCACTAGATTATATCAATTCAAAAACAAAATGTCTGATTGTGATATAATATGTTATGAATTATAGGATAAAATAAATGAAAAGATACAATTATGATCCTTAGAAATATTGGTGTCTTAAAATGACAAATTCTGCATACTTTTACCAAGTTAAAAAAAATGTAATGTAAATTTGGTAAATTTTTGGATGGATTGATTTATTTTTAATCATCAAACGAAAATTGGGCTCTGAAACGTGATATCCAACCCAGTTGATGTGTAAATGTAAACGGCACTGAGATGCCGCCACTGTTTTAGACAGCAAAGCACATTTACAAAGACAACAAGAGGAGTCTCCATGGTAACGACCTCAGGTGTCTCCCGCTGGGCATGTACAGCCGTCGTCATGCCTGTTTCCTGTGCCACCCACTGAGGTGTCACAATGTACAGTCTGCCAGGATGCGAGTCTGATCAACAGTAAAGGAAAACATGGAGCCATCTGGTTCAGGTAAAGGAGCTGAGTGCTCAGGTGGGGGAGTGCAGAGGAGTGTATTTGTATGTGCGCACGCGTGTGTGTGTGTGTGTGTGTATACGCTACAAACTTAAAAACCTGCACATCTTATCGCGAGACAGAAGTTTAAATCCCGGACGTTGTTTCTTTGAGCACTTTTTTGTTTCAGAGTGACCACAGTGAGTGCAGCAAATACAGAATGCATTAGACAACCTCAGCATTAAATACTGGTGAGCAACGGCTCATTATGCAGACGCACGATACCAACAAACACAGCAGCATGTAAGTATCAGCATGTATCCACAGTGGCTGCGCCCGGCGCAATGATGTGTACGTGTTTTGCTTTGCGTGGCAATTGTGCCGTGGCCCTTAATTGAGCAATTAAGTGAGGCTAATTAAGAAGGCTAATTGTGGCCCCAGCCAATTCATAACAATTAGTCTCTGACGACAGCCCCCATTAACAAGAGGCCAAAGGAAAGCAGAGGGAGGGGGCTGGGGTAGGGAAACAAGTCGGGGTAGTGTGTATTTGCATAAGAAAAGTGTGTGTGGAGTTGGGAGAGTACACTGCTGAAGGTGTGGAGTGTATCATTTTAATCACCTTCGGCAAGTTCGGTGCCGAGCAGTTTCCCCGTTTTCCACTCCGAAGAAGTCCAAGCAATTTCAGACTGGGGCTTAATTTTGAAATCCCTATTGAATTTTTTATTTGGCAGCTCAATGGTGAACTTTCCATTAGGATGTCCACAGATAAGGAGGAATTGAGGGTATTGACGTTCCCCGGGAAAAGTCCCACCTTTATCTTTCCATTAAACCAACATGAAAAAGAGACACGTTAAGTGAGGATTCGGCCAAACAAGAGTAAACAATTAATGTAAACCAGAGCGTGATAAACATCTTGATTTAACCGATACCAGCAGTGTTTTTGTTGGCATTCAACACATCATGTACAAACCTCAGTGCCCGGCTCAGCTTGTCGTAGTTCATGTGAGGTTTGCATTTCCGTATCCCCCACAGCCGAGCAACCTCGTCCGGGTCCTTGATGACAAACTCTCCGTAGTCCCCCTGCCACGCAATCACCCCCTGGTACTCCTCCTTCTGCAGCAGCTCCAGGATGAAGTGCCACAGCTGGATCTGCCTGGACCCGGGGCTCGACTCAGGCTTGTAGGCCCAGTCTGGGAAGGCGAACCCTGGGCAGAGGGGAGCAGGAAAAAGGGGAGGATGAGGTTAGGGCCTGTCATTTGTCCTGCTGTTTGCCAGGGGGGATCGCTGTCTGGATGACTGATGAGTGATGGAGGTGAGGGATGATGTGTTTAATATCACAGCACGTGCCTTGAGCAATGTTAGTCTGCGCTAATGCCCTCTAGCCTCAACAGATTGGTCAGTGGAGTGATGACAGCTCGCTGGGAGAGGTCTGATTGATGCTGCTTGGGCCCAAAAAGTCGAATGTATGCACATCATAGACGGAGTTAAGTAGCTTTTTTGAATCATCCCACAGTGAATCTGGCGCTAACTAGCCTTGTAAAAATATTAGATACACAACCAATTACTACCAGAGACTGAATTTGTTTACCAATGTGAGCGTGTATGGTTAACTTTTTTAAATAGCTGAAACTTTGAGGCGCATTTTTATCAGTTTGATTTTCATGATGATGGTTATTTTTTATCATAAACTGAATTTTGGCTGTCTGATTGCACTCGATTCACACACGTGACCCGGGTGAAGATTTAGAGATATGTTTGAAGATGCATGCTTTCACAAAATACATGAGAAATTAATGCAAAAAAAAAAGAAATTATACCCCTTGCATGAGCTTGATGGTGGGACTGACCTGGCGTCCAGAGTGCTGGCACCGGGGGGAGCAGCAGATCACTGACGCAGTTACAGTCCATACCTCCACAACACCTGAGCACAACAAAGAGATGACAAAGAAGGAGAAGACAAAATGAGTTAACACGGCTGACTTTGACATGTGCGTTTGTACACTCTGAAAAAAGGTGGAAACCAGAGGAGAAACATTTCAGAGAAAAACCAAAGCCAGAGACAAACTACCCAGCAGGTTTATATCACTGAGCTGAAGTTGAAGAGTGTAAACTTTGTTGAAAATAGGGGTATTGCATAAGGGTCTAAGGGCGCAATATGAGTTCAAAAACAAACTTTAAATCGAAGTGAAATATGGCAAGGTTATGTTTCATATGTCTTTGGTAGAGATCAGGTGTTTGATGGATGTGATCTTGTGTGGCCACCTGCGGCTGTGTCTGATGCAACACGGTGGACATCCCTATAGTGCATTTATGAACAGGAGGAATTAAATAGACTTTTGAAAACCAAGTTAGAGTTGAGACATATTATAAATTTAAAACAGGATCTTTTAATAGATAATGTGGTTTGGCTATTCCTTAGTGGAGCTTTTAAATTTGAAAACTGCACATTAGGTCAAAAATCTCTACGTGCAATGTTATGTTCAAGTGTGCTGCAAGAACTGGTAGGTTTAATGGTCTAGAAGAGCAAAGGCAGGTGTGCTTTGTGGTTTAGGCATTTATACCAATGAGAATAGCGTAAATAAGAGCAACGCCTCTCAAAGGGTTCCTAGGCAAGTTAGATTTAAGACTTTTTAAGACTTTTTATTGCCATTTGGAATTAAATTTAAGACTAATTTACAATAACCAAAACTTTAAAAAAATAACATTACCTCTATCAATTACTAAGGTTTAGGGACTATTTTGCACAAATGTTTATGGTAACATCAAACATGTTTTTTTTGTCTCATGGCAGAGAAGAGGGTAGAGCAAAACTGGGAAATGCGTGGCATTTGTTGGCAAAATGTATGTATGCCACTGCCTTGATTCCCATTGTGCTGAGTCTGAAAAAGTTTTTGCAAAAATATACCAGCCTTATATGCATTGCCTCATAGCGGTTTGAGCCATGCTGTAAAGTACTGGTCATATAGCCAGTTTTCCTTAAACTTGCACTCCCTTACGTTGGAGGATACAGTGACAGGTAGCTAGCAGACAGTGGATCACCTGCTCTGAACATCCCAGCTGTAAACAACAGGATTGTTTTTGGTTCCACTGGCCTGATCTGTGTGACATTAATGCAAAAGGTACTCTGCAACAACAGAAAAACAACTAGCAATAAATTTCTTCTTCCCATGTCTGAGCATTTTTAAGTCTTTTAAAATATTGGTTTAGGGATTTTAATACCAATTAAGGCCTTGTTATTAGATTAATGACTTTAAGATTTTTTTTTAGGGATCCACAGGAAACTTGTCTTAATGCAGTTCAGAATGACCAAAAACTACAGCCTCCAAAATTACCATAAGTTAAATTAGTTACTAAAAAAAACCACCTCAGTCAAAAAAAAAACACATAATAACCTTTACGAGGGAGGATTTATTCCATGACTGTTGTACTAGACTTACTCAGTTTTACCAAGCTGCACCAAATAACCTGAGAAAGTGTCTGAAGTAACATAAAATGGAAACGCTCAAGTACCTAAAAACTGTACTTAAGTGCAGTACTTTGAAGACATTCCACCACTGTTAATTACAGTTTTTAATTAATACTTGAAGACAGGAAAAAAAAAATCTAAATAAACTTCAGGTTATATTACGTAGCCATTAAAAAGTCAACAAATACAGTGATGATTATACTGATGTTCTCTGAACACTTCCAGGTTAGATATCACAAAGGACCAAAATATACAAAATATATACAGCTGCAATAGACAAAAGTGAGTAAAATGTATCTCTAAAACAATAACTAACTCAAATCTATTCTCTATTGTATTTGATTTTTTCTTAAAAAAAAAACTCAACCTAAAAATGACCATTTGGATATCAATTAGTCCCCCCATGTTACTTAAATTCATGAAGAAAACAGCAAACATATTGATTTATTGATTGGTTGCGGACCCATTTAACAGCAACAAAATTATATGAAAACATCTGTTTACAAACTCTCATACAACTCATGCGGTACAATCTCATTTATCCAGTCGTACGCTCAGTGCTTCCTAAACACATTTTTGGTAAAACATGAGTACCGCGAGCTGAGCTGAAAACTTATCCATGCTCTCTTCAAAGCCAGACTCTTATACTAAGATGGTTTATCTGAAGTGCATGACTGTTTGTAAACTGATGTTTTGATATAGTTTTTGCTGGTGGTAAAGGTGGTCTTCAATCAATCAATAAATCAATGTGTTTGCCATTTTCCGTGGATGCGTGTGAGAAAAAATTGAATGAATTCAAACATGGCATGACTCACTGATGTTCCTTTAATATCTCAGCTGTTATTTTGCATCATTCATCTCTACAAACTCAGCTGAGCACCTCATCTGTGAAAGCACCACAGGTGTGCACGAAAGCCTTTAACAAACTGTTGACTTTCAATCCATCGCATTGCGTCACACTCCTTTTTAAGATGCGAGCAGGTGATGTGAACACACCCCAAACAATAACGTGTGCGTTAAATGACAGCTAATAAAGAAAACGCCTGCCAAAGAAATGCATATAGACGTCTGCTGACAGGAGGAGGTGAGGAGATTTTAGTGTTTCCATGACGAGCGAGGGGACTATGAGACGTGATCTAGTTTGGATATCACAGTTTCATCAGGGTTGTTTTACAAAGCTCAGATGGAAGAGATACCCTGCTGCTACACTGGTATCTTTAATGCTGGCCTCTCTATCTCTCCCTTCACTCTCTGCCTCTATTTAATTATGCTCTGTGAATTTTGGATTTTCCCTCCAGCATTGAAATGGAACGTGAATTATTAAGGTGTGTTTGTATAAATTATTATTGCTAACTCCAGGCATTTCTCTCTCTCTCTCTCTCTCTCTGACCGACTCTATCCATCTCTCGCTCGCGCTCACCCTGCTTCTAGCCTTTGGATTGTGGCCCCTCTCACTCTCTCCTCCCTCTCTTCATCTTTCTTGTTTTCAAGCCGCTCCTTCTGTCTTCAAATATAGAGTTGGCATTCATCCTATCTCACTCACAATTTTTTTCTCCTTATCATTCATGTTATTTCTTATTTTTCATCTTTTTTTCTGTCGGCCTTGTGTCTCTGCCTGCGCTCACTTTCCCGTAATGAGTCAAAGTTATCAGCAGGGTTCAGATAACAGTTATGTCTTCACAAAAAGCTCCCCATTTCCACGTGGGATTTTTCCACGAAACTACACTACACGCAGCCTGTTAGATCGTTTTGTATTCAGTGCACCAGTAGGATATTAAAACACACATTGGCCTTCGCACAATTAGAAACGCCTCTCTTCCAAATGTCCTTCCATTAAAAGTTGATACAGCCTGTACATCTGACCGAAGGCCTCAGCGGAGACTGGTCCGTGTCTTTAAAAAATAAGATATTCTTTGTGTTTGAGGTAGTAATCTATAAGTTTCCTCTTCCCTGTGGGCTACAGGTCATCAATACTGCATCATCCGTTACATTTGCCATATTCTCGTGGTCCACCGCATGTATAAGCTGGTCTCCTCTGAGGATAATATACTATATGTGTGCTCCTATCTGTCAGGGTCTCTCCGGCTACCTCTCATACCACCTACACACCCGCCTACATCTATATCCATCCTCCATTTTCCCATCCACCAGCGTGAGTATACAGGTGAATCCTCCTTTCCTCTTTCCCACCTCCTTTCTATTCACACACACCTATCCACTGTCTGCTCCCCCGCCCCACCCATCTCCTTTTCTCTCCCTCTCTTCCTGCTATGTGTGTTTTGCTTCGGCGCAGTAATTTTCCGTTTGATTTCGGAGGTAATGCATTTTTTACAAATCAAAGAGGAAGCCAGGCAGCCCCCCCTCCTCCTCCTCGTCCTCCTCCTGCCTCCCCTCCCTCCCTCCTCCTCCCCTCCCTCCCTCCCCAGTCTCCCGTTCTCGCCCCCCTCGGCCCCCCAGGCCAGAGAGGAGATAAAGGAGCCCCCATCATTTCCTTGTTAGTTTTGATTTGGGCAGCGCAGGGCTTTCAAGTTCCCCCCATCACCCCCAGAAACATTATAACTAGCAGCCCAGGGAATACTGTTCCTCGTACGCACACACACTCTTACACACACATGCACAGACTGTCAGATACAGACGCTCGCAGATTGTAATGGATTGTACATGCACAGTAAACACACAGTCTCGAGCTGAAATGCCACAAATACACAGGTATTCAGGTAGCTGGCGCACACACACAGAGAGAAGCAGCACACAAAATAAGACATGGAGCCCATAGATATTGACTGAATCAATATAGACACACTAACACACATCTCACAGAGCTGAAAGAGAGAATGCACTTTGTTTACCGAAGATGGTACTGATTGAGCGCAGAGATGTGCGAAGACAAAAACACAAATGCAACACAGAGCGACTGTGGACACAACAGTCCAAACAAAGGACCTCTCGCCCACAAAAGGCCACCGAGAAAGTCTGGATGATGGATCACACAGTTAGCGGTGACAATGGCAAAGACATACAATAGGGGCACCGGGTTACTGTACACAGTCACATGTTGACAAAAGCACCTTCACCGTTCAAAGGAAACCTCAGCTGTGCTCCTCCACATGTTGTGGGCCCACACTAGTTTTAGCAAACACACATTTCTGCTGCAACCCTCTGGTGTGTTGATGAGTCAGAAGCTTTTGATAATTCAGTTGAAAGAGTCGACTGATTTTAGGGACAGTTTTCCTGTTTCTTTAGGATGCTACAAGGATGCAAGGACCCTTATGTCAAGGCTGAAATGTCTTTTGCTCCACTTTTTTTGCTCCAGAAAGGTCAGTGCACATTTTTCAAAATCATCTTTTAACCAACAATAATGTTGGGTTTTTTTTGGCCTTGTGGGAACGATGGAAACAAGCTGTAAACACAACAATTTAATATAAGCACCTTCCAGTTACGATTATTTTGGCAGCTCACAGTTGTTCATTTACACATGCAGAAGACTCAGAGCAACATCGGCATTCATTTAGAGCACTTATTTAGACACATATAGATTATATTTGTAGGAAGTTACAACAACACATTTACCTTCTTAGGAGATGGAGGCCATTTCAAGGAAAAAAACAGATCATGTTATTGTTTTTCCAATCTATAAAACAGAGCTTTATGCCATATGTAGGGTTGCAACAGTATGAGAATTTCATGGTGGGATAACCGCCTCAGAAAATAATGCGGTTTCACGATATAACAGTATTACATTATTATCATCAGTCAGAATGACCCTTAAAGGACTAAAAACAGATTCATTAGTTTTAGTTGAACAAATGTTTTATCTCTATAATTAAGACTTGAAACCCCTTTTTAAGATGGAAGTATGTGTAAAAAGTCTACCTTTTGAAAAAAAAACTAAGATAAAGGTGTAATTTTCCATCTAGCTGCATTTTTTTCAATATTGTAGATAAACAAATGTACATAGTTTTATAACCGTGAACTTTGATATCATGATATACCTTAAAACTGGTATATCTCTGCAAGCCTAGCAGTAAGGAATCGGTGCATGGTAAAGCTGTCTCTTTGATCGGCTTCAAGCTAGACTCTCTTTATGGCTATGTATTTGCTCAAAGACTGTGGATCAAATGCTTGAGAAAAGTTTTTAAACTGCATGTACTAAAAGAATGTTGTCTCTCGCAGTTAATATTATGTCCATTTTCTAAGATTTTGAGTCCCATAAGCTCGACTGAACAGGTTGAGGGACTCTTTTGTTCCTCAGTCTGTCAACCTAGAAAATCCAAGTATGGTCTCTAAGTAGCCTCAGTGTTATGGGGTTGAACACTGAATGAAAGACAAATGGTTAATTTGTTGCACTGCATCCACTTCTCGTAATGTCTGATGTGATTTTTAACATTAGTAGAGTGTTTTTGTTGTGTAGCTTAATAATGCTTATGTATTCATGTGAAGCAGTTGATGCTAGTGAAATTTCAATCAAATCAAGTCCCATGCTCACTTCCTTCCAAATATATGATTATTTTGCTATTTAATGTCCCACTTCATTCTCCCTTCTTACATTGTCCGTCTGTCAATTATTGGCAGACAGGTAGTGTACTGTGGGTTTTTAAAGCTTTTTCATACACTTTAAGAGGTTTAGGGAAACCAGAGAGTCAGCTGCTAATTCTCTGCAGGCTCATCACTACATCACCCCTTTCACATTGCATAGTCATTTAATCATTTCAAAAGAAAATTATATTGATTATAGCAGCTTTAAACTCACTTTTTCTTGATTTTATAGCTTTTGTTGTTTGCGCTCTTTGTCTCCTTATATGTATTTCTTCTTTGCCTTATTTTTCATTTCTTTTGCTTAAAAAGCACTTTGTTCCTTTTTTTGTATGCTTGTTTTACTTAAGTCTGAAATTTTCAGTCGTATTATTTCAACACATTTTTACTGAGTGGAATACATCTGCTGACTGATAACTGAAAAAGATTGGTGGATCGGGCATCGGTATGCACCAATCAAATACTGGTAATATATGAGTTTGTTTTGTTTTTTAAGATCATTTTTTAAGGCTTTTTACCTTTATTATAGTGGAGCAGTAGAGAGACAGGAAAGTGGGGAGAGAGAGCTGGAATGACATTCACCAGTGGACTGCTGCAAAGGCCTCGTCTATACGGGGCGCACAATCAACTGAAACATAGTTTGACACCAGGATGAAACGTCAGTGATCCTGGAACTAAATTTTTCTCGCTGCTCTAAAAAAGTAGCCTACATAGCAAGTAGCTCTGTGCATCCACCAGCAAATACTGCTTTAGAGGGGCGAAGAAGGTTTGATTTCTGATTAATAGTGTACCATAAGTTGTTAGCAAAATTTCAAATTAGATAATAAAAGAAAGTTCTATGGCGTTTATTCCCTATACGTATTTTCTCATGTTTTACAAAGGGCTGATTTTGAGCCATGCTATACTGCAATGACAGCAATCATTTCACATCCATACAGGGTTGCAAGTATATTTTTAAATGCAAAGGTAACAGATCAGTACTTGTTATCAGCCGATACGCAAGTTCAGGTATGGGAATCATTACTGCGAAGGTAAATATGGTATTTGAACATCTCTACTCATAACTGGAATAAAGTCGGGATGCACAATATTGGATTTTTTGACGATAAGCCTATATATAACCACTCATATGGCTGATAACCGATACTGATATCAACTTATCCACTTTTTTTTTAATTTTAGTGATCGTAAAGTCTCTAAGTCTGTATTATGCATACTCTTATCATGATGACCCACCAGCAGATGGAGACAAAAAATACAGTGCTTTTCAATGTATTCATTCACAGCACAAAATAAGAAAAATACCTCATCTTAGGGTTAATCATTCGCACATGTTCACTTTGTCAATTACAAAAAAAAAGTTTTGAGATATCGGCCAAAATCCGCAATTGGCCGATCCCGATATTACCGATGATGTGCCAATATTTTGTGCATCCCTAGTGGAAAGTCATATAAAATTAAGGTAATTACTTTTAGCTACAAACTTGATGTAACATGAGGCTCAGTATTTTCTGCTGTCGACAAACTATTGTCCAACAAAAGATCAAAACAAAAATTCAAGCCAAACTGAGTCCAAGAGTCCGAATTTTCTAAGTTTTCAGTTGTATGGACGAGATCCGAAATGGATGATAATTTGGAACGTAACATCTTCTTCCCAAACACGACTGACGGACACACACTGATGCAAGTTTGCAACCGGGCTGGTAATCTGTAGGACCAGGCCCGTCAGCAGAACTGGCGTAATCGTGGAGCCAAGGTTAGTAGGCCACCGACGGGAGCGAGAAGGAAACAGTGAGCGGAATACACTGTAGTACCAACTCTGTTTTGAAATTCTGCAGAGTGACTGGGGTAGAAGGAGGAAGGGGGGCGGCCTGACATTCAGGCAACATTATATCTCCAGTGCTGTCTAAAGAAGGAAAGAGTGATGGGTCACGATATAAAAAGATAGAAAAATATGAGAAGCATGAAGAGTCTGGCCTCTCCCGCTTTCTTTTTCCACTAGATGAAACGGGCTCTGTACATCTGTCTCATCTTCCTTTTTTTGGTTGCCCCTGAAAGAGGCCCAACTGAACCCTCTCTCTCTCCCTTTCTCTATACTTGCCTCTCTCCCGCTATCTCTGTCTCTCTCTCTCTCTCTGTTCCTCTCCCTGGTTAGCTCTGACACACTGGTCAGCCTCAGGGTGGAAGAACAGAGGGACTCTGCTATGGGTTTGTTAGAGGAGATGGAAAGAAGGAGAGAGGAGAAACAAGGAGGGGAGAAAGAGGGGAGAGAAGGAGGAGGGGGAGGGTTGGTCAGGAAGAGGGAAAAAGAACCTGTCCATCCAAATGTTAGAGAAAAGTCAATGCTGAATCAAATTTTAAATCTACAGAGGCCTAGAATTCTCCTGATTTAGCTAAATCGCTTCTATAATTTATGAAGTAACATTACCAACAGGGCAACAAAAAGGAATAATGATTTATTTATATCTGTTATTTTCATTAAATTGTTTTATGTCAGATTTTTTTAAACAAATTTTTTTTTTGTCTGTCTTAAAAAATCTTGGAACTATCTAAGCAATAACAGTTCTCACTTTTGTTATTCCTTGAATTGATGTGTTTGTAGATCCATGAATTAATAAAGTCAAACTGTGATCTCTAAGAACACTGGAAAAATATTTTGTACAGTGTTTCAAAGAGCTGCATACACCGACACTTTACGGGCTGTTTTTCAACTGTTGTTTCAGCTAAATGTCCACATGTTGGCTCCTTTTGTACTTTGAGCTCTGTATACCATACAGACAGAGCAACACTGTGATATGAACAGACAGCAGTGCAGTACTGTCAGTGTATTTAACCAAGATGTATAGTTACAGGAGTACTGAGGCTTTGTGACTCTCCAAAAGAGCACCCATTACTCCACACTGCAGGGGCAAAGTTAACACTGAGTCCTTCACACCGGGAGACCGGCTATCAGCTGACAGAGCCGGCTTTTTTTAAACAGGCAAAGAAATGTTTTGATTTTTAAGCAAATGTTCCCCAAACTGGAGTAAACTGTGCACAGGGACTATTTTTCACTCGTGGATTAATACACGTTTGGTGCCCCAGTGAGTGTTTACCAGGAAATGGTGTAAGGGGCTGGTATAAAATAAACTCTAATCGCCACGTTCATTATAACATTAGTGTAGATTCCAGGGGCGACGCAGGGGAAACTTCCCCCTCAATATTAAGAACATGTCCATTTGTCCTCCCAAAAATAATGTGAAAGTAGCAGAGTGTTTAATGCTCAAAATACTCTGGCAGAGGACCCCGAATCCCCCGTTTTATATTTGTCCCCGCCCCCTCAGCATTGAAAGAAAACCTACCCCTAGCATAATAATCCAGAAACATGTCAGCCAATTCAACATGGTATCACAGTTTGTGTTTTAAATGGGGCTGTCGGTGTTAATGCTTTTCTTGCAATGCGATTAAGGTTCACACATAACACTTTTTTTGGGTTTTTTTAAAATTACAAATTAATTGCCGGACGACATTCCTGTCTTTCAGAGTTTCTTTCGGGCTGAGTTTTATAGTGATTACACTGGTGTCATATGAAACTAGACGATCTGAGAAATCCAGTGATACCAACCATGTCATGCCATCTGCTCAGCGAGGGGGCTAAATAATGCTCCAAGACTAGGCTAAATGTCTGCGTTTTAAAAACATCATGGCCATTTTACAGGGGTCCCTTGACCTTTGACCTAAAGATAAAATGGGTTCTGTGGTTACCCATGAGTCTCCCTTTTACAGACATGCTGAATGGTAGTCCTAGGCAATTTTTTTGCAGTCATTTGATTTCTAATCAAGACAGTACAGTAAGACTTGATTTACCTTGTCAGTTTGAATTTAATAACTGTTTTGTTATGCAAAATAATTAAATTCTTAACATGTGATTAAAAAATGTGAAATGAAATTCTGCTATTAATTGTGATTACAAAAAATTAACCTATTACTAACCTGAGTTTTTGATCATTTTTGGATAACAATGAGGGTCTAAAACACAGAGGAATACGCACACTTGAAAAGGATAACTTCATTGTTGGATTTGTTGAGAGTAATATAAATATAAAATAAAAGCAGCCTTAGTTTCATTCATGTTGAAGTTTCGGAGCTCTAATGATTCCTACAGTCAGGTGAGGTTGAGACTGTTCAGGTCATAAATAGGATACAGTATCTTCTGATAAATAAGGAAACCTGTTTTTGGGGCTTTTCATTAAAGGTGGAGAACTCCAACAAGTTTAAGAGGAGGTGAACGGAGATGAGGATGTGAGCGCGTGAACCGGTATTAGTGTGGTATGGAGCGCCGGCCTTAAGAAAATAAGGAAAAGAAGGGGAAAAAAGGATGAAGAAAAAAGTATCAATCGATAGGGTTAAATTATTCATCGTCATTAATTATCGATCGCTCTCCGCTGCCGGCTCGTCCGCCTCGCGCCAGAGTTGAAAGGAGGGAAAGCGCGCTTTATTAAAACCGGCTCGAGCCTCATTGTTTCATGTCCCGCGGCAAAGAAAAAGCTCGAGTTTGGCTCTGCCCGCGCCAGTAGAAAAAACACACGCACGCACGCACACACGCGCGCGCGCGCACACACACACACACACACACACACACACACACACTCACACACACACACACACACACACACACATTGCTCCACCTCTCTCTTTTACGTTCTCAATCTCTCCTCCTCGCGCTCTCTCTCTCTCCGGACGCGCGGGAGGAGCTTTGGGGAGCCTCGCGCGGTGTTCACGGGGCGGCTGTGTCTCGCGTGGATCGATGAGGGATCAATGGCTCGCGCTGACTAATAGCCAGAGAGCGCCTTTGATCTCGCGGCTGAGAGATCAAAACCTGCGCGAGAGGGAAGAGAAATAGGAAAAGAAACTGCGCCGGCGAGCTGACCTTCACTCACACTCACACTCACACACACACACACACACACACACACACACACACACACACACACACTTACGCAAAACCCACGTAGCCTACGCACGCGCGCAGCTTTTAGGAATTTGACTGCAGGACATCCTAACAGCAAACAAACGATGAGAGATGCATCACTGACGAAACTATAGGCGAATACGCATTGGACACACTTACAGTAATAACCAGTCTATCTATAGGCAACCCTTCACACTTCCTCTCACACCACAAACACGCATATATATACATACACGCAGGTGCACGCGCACTAACTTGCTTCCTAGTCCTAGTTGTTGCTCTTGATTTTGACTTCCTAAGACAAGGTGATACAGTGAGAGCAAGGAGACCATCTGTTGTTTCCAGCGAGCAGATGAGTGTCCTATGGGCTCAACTTCACGCCTATAGAGACTCAAGAGGTGTGTGTGAACGTGTGTCTGCGTGTGGATGTGTGTGATGGATAAAGAGGAGGAGGTGGTTGCAATACCTTGAAAAGAACAGTTAGAAAAGGGCAACAAAACCATCTCAACATATAGTTAAATTTGTTTGAGATGTGTAAACAGATTGCTTACAAAAATGATCATGAACTCTTAAAGGAACCTGTAAATTTATGTGAGGAACACTGTAGTGATAATATGCTGTAAAATATAACAAGTGAATCTTACTGACAATCATCTTGAAAAACTGAAAAAAGTAAAGTAAATCTAACTATAAATCTCAATGTATGTTTACTTTATATCTAAGTGTTAAGTTTACTTCAAATTTAGCTGTATTTACTTAATTTTGTCAAGTTTTTGCACCTCGAACAAACTGACAAGAGAGATTACCTTGTTAGCAACTTCAGTAAACCTGTTAGTCTGATTTACCTTGATCATGAAAAAGAGGATTTTGGTAATTATTAAGTTAGAAGATCTGTGAATGCTGTTTTATTAACATGTTTAAGAATACAGAAATATGACTGACTAGATTTTAACCAGCAGAAAACAGAGATATAGCACTTTAAACTTGGTTTACTGAAGTTGCTAAAACTTATAAAGATTAATTCTATTAAACTTGTCATTTTTAAGTTGCAGCAAATAGTTATATTTACTTACATTTGCAATCGGTTTCCTAGATTTCCTAGAACACATAAAGCAGTACTGCCCCCAAACAAGAAATAAAGCCCTTTGTAATTAATTTTAATTTTAATTTATAGCAGGGATGCACGATAATGGGTTATTTGCAAGTAGCTGATATGAAACCCATTTAGCTGATACCAACAGATATATCCACTTTTTTCTGCCACCTAATTTTAGAGATCATCAGGTCTCCTCTGAAGTGAAATTAACATCAGAATATGCATACTCTTGTTGTGATGGCCCACCAGCAGATGGAGACATGAAATACTATTCCTTTCAATGTAGGTAATATTCATTCATTGTGCAAAATAAGAAAAAAAATATTCATTAAGGTGTGTTTGATGTTTTGTACTTCATCACTTTGTAGAAACAAAAATAAAACAAAACAAACCCACCAACACTGGCCTGTTGTTGGACATTTCTAGTATTTCATTTTAAAGCCAATAATTGACGATACTGATGACGTGCTGATGTTATTGCGCATCCTTATTTGATGCTTAATGACGTCTCCTAAAATCCTGAGAATTGCTTGTTAATATAATTACTTTTATGGGTCTGCTACATAAAATGACACATTATTATCAAGCCTCAGCTGTGTCAGTGCGATGTGATGCAATACTTTTCTACAAATTGAGGTTTAAATAAGGTCAGAAGAAAAAAAAACAATATTATTCTTACACATTCAGCAGTGCTACCCCCAATACAACAAGAAATAAAGCCCATTTCAACAAAAAACAAGGGTTAACAGAGCCTGAATTAGTCACTAAGAACCCCAACATCATCCATTGCAAAGTAGTGTCTTGTTTTTTCACACTTTTACCTGAGGAAATGCACTTCTCTCTCTCTCACTCTACTCATCCTCATCACCCTCTCTCTTTACCCCCCCCACCCATTCACCCGCCCTCCCCTCTCTGGTCAGTGAGTTACTCTCTCTATCGCTCTCACTTCCCGAATTAACCACTCAAGAAGTCACCACCGACTCAATCAATAGCTCATACATAAACCCTGCTATAATCGCTCCCCCAGCCTGTCTGTCTGCCCCCTCCCTCTCCTCTCCTCTCCTCTCCTCTCCTCACCCTTTACCCCCTTCTTCATTCAGCTTCTAGCTGACACTCCTCTTCCTATCCTCCCCTGCTTCACTGTTTGTCTTTTTTATGTCTTCATCCTGTCCTTTTCTAATTATTTTAGACACTCTGCTCTCATATAACAACACCGAGCCTCTGTCAGAAACACAAAGGAGGTAATTACTGCTCTTTAAAAATAAAAGTCCTTATACCTCTGCTTGTGCATCCTGTGCAACTTTTCTCAAAGAGCATGACATTGGGCAATTTTGACCTAATTAAATGCAAAGAAATTTCTTTTTTTTAATAACAAAAGCTGCAGACCATGTCCCTAACCTTAACCAAAATAGTATAAATTTGTAAAATGGCTCTGCAGTTCTCCAGGCGAGGTCACATTGATTTTGCACATAGCTTACAAATATAAAAATGTCACTTTTTGTACATTTCCATATAGAATTTTGTTCTTTTGGAATTTCTAAGACTGCCATATTTAGTTTAGTTTGGTTTACACAAAATGTATTTTTTATCAATACAACATTTAAGACCTTAGAACAATATAGTCCATAGCTACTTATCCCTGATGTTTACACAGTCCATCAACCTTTACCGAAATGTTAGAAAATTAATCATTTGAATAAAAAACTAATAGCCTTAATAGTACAATTTATTACTCACCAAAACACGTCTATGGAGTCTCCTTAAGGACATAAAGATATACAACGCCATCATTCAGTGACCATGATTCATTTTGAATTGTGCCACCTCCAAAATCTTGAATTTAAAAATCCAAATGCATTAAGAGTCAAAAATGAAAAATAATAATCTGGATTTGTGAGTCTTGTGCTGAATACTTACTCTGAAATGTGACCTGATGCTACTTTGGGAGTATTTTAACTCCTCTGGTTTCACTAACTCTACTATATTCCTTTAGGGACTTTGTATTTGTGTAGCATCCCTCTAAAATGTATTACAGGATCACTGTAATTCTTTTAAGTGCGAGGGCACTATTGGCCCATCATGTTAGTGTGTCCAGCCAGAATGGGCCCAGTATTGCGTTATAGCAAAGACAAGGAGACATCAATATTGCATTATCTCATGTTTAACTGTGAGACACAGATAGTTGTTTTGGGGGCCTTAAAGATATTGTATTACCAAAGGAGATACAGGCAGACATCAACACACACAAACACAAGAGGAGAGCAAGAAAAAAAAGGGAATAACACACAGAGAATTTTAAAATTATAAGGCCTCTACACACCCTCTGCTCGTACCCCTTCTCTCTCTATCTCTCTCTCCTCTTCTCTGCCTCTCTCCAAAGTCTTTGATTCGTCCGTACGGTTTGATCTGCGAGAGAGCGAGTTTTGTAAACACATTTTTCACGATCATATAGCCACGGGCAAGGGGAGCGTGAGGCGCGGAGGAAGAAGAAGAAGGAGAGGGAGAGAGGCTGAGAGGCTGAGAGAAAGAGAGAGAGAGAAAGAGAGAGAGTGTCTATGTGTGTGTGTGTGTGTGTGTGTGTGTGTGTGTGTGTGTGCGTGTGTGTGTGTGAGAGAGAGAGAGAGAGAGAGGGACGTTTAATGAGCGTGCAAGATGGAAAGACAGACTGACAGAAAATGCAAGGATGGAGCCTCAAATATGACTTATACTGCACAGAACAACAAAGACACACACACACACACACACACACACACACACACACACACACACACACACACACACACACACACACACACACACACACACACGGAGCCCAGACTGATGGTTTTGGCACAAGTAAAGCATCACAGGGGTTGACGAAATGTGAAGCAACAAGGAGAAAAAGCAAGTTATTCAGTTTTCCTCATCATGCAGAGGAGGGTGACACTCCAACACTGTATTTCCCGATATGACACTTCCTGACTGGTGCAACCACAGTCACAGTCTCTCTCTCACACACTCACACACACATACACACACACACACACACACACACACACACACACACACACACACACACACACACACACACTGATGCATCTCGTTTGGGATGATGAACACAGAAAACCGAGAGAAAACAGCGTCTGAAAAACAGATTATGGCGCGAGCCAATAAAACGCAGAGCACAGACGGTAAACACACCGAGGTGTAAAGCTGAACTAATAAAAGTGCGAGGCTCTCATTCCTTACATTTCTTTTTTTTTCACTTGGTTGGAACACTTTCTTTTTTCATCTGGCAGCTGCTAATCCGGTTAGCTTCGATTGGCTCCGGTAATGGCGCTAACGCGTCGCTTCTGTACCGAGTCCTCTCCACGGGACACGGCGGAAAGGAGGCGACTCCGGCTGGGAGTGAGCGTCACACAGACACCGATGAAAGTAACGACCGAAGAAAATGACAAAGTGTAATTTGTCCCCACAAACTTTCAAACTTCCCTTCATTTCTGCCTTTTTTCTTTTTAAAAGAGACCATGCAAAATTAAAGGTCTGAAAATCACACACAAAACTCAGGAGGAAATGTTGACTTCCTTTTTGGGGAAAACAGTTTAAAAGATACATTTTGCCGCATATCCCTTCAAAATAAAAGATTGCATTTGGACTACTGCATGCATTAAAACGCGTGCGATTTTGCATATGGAGGCCCTAAGGCCAATAATATGCATTAATTATCACCCCGCAATAATAATAATTATAGTAGCACTACTAATAATGATACTATAATAACAATAATTTGCATTTATGTCGAGCCACAGCCGAGCGCCTGCTCCAACTTTCTGATGAATTGGCTCCTTCGACTTTTGGCAAAGCACGGGCTGGGGTTAGATGCAGGCCATCACATTTAAAGTGCTTTTCCACTTCGAGATTTGTTTGTTTTCCTAAAAGACTGGGAAACACTCCTCAACAATTCTGCAGAAATCCCTCGCGTCAGTCGTTAAAAAATGATTTTCTTTTCATTTTTCCTTTCCTTCCATTCTTTCTTTTTTTTACTTAGCCTACTGCTTTTTAGAAAGAAGAATAGCTGCAAGCAATAAAGTCGGTTGTCAGAATATGTGTGTGGTGTGTTTGTGTGTGTGTGTGCATCTAGTGCAGTGCAGTGTAGTGTAGCGTTTCCTCTTCCTCTCTCTTTCTTCTCTCAGTCTTTTCTGTCCGGGGAATTGTTCACAACGTCCACAAACACATTGCAAATACCCGCCGGCCCAGCTGCATCGATTTCTAATTAGACGCCAGGATAATCGTTGGAGAGAGATGAAAAAAAGGAGAGTGATAGCGAGACCGAGTAAATAAATATATAAACAAATTAGAGCCCAGATTAATTGAATGAATATGAGCATTAAAAAAGAAACAAAGGTGATCTTGGCGGATAAACCTTGCGTGGACTGAACGGGAAATAAGGCTTATACACACAAGAGGGACACATACATGCAGAAAAAAATGTGCTTATACTAATTGATTTTTTTTTTTTTGTCAAACGTATCTTTTGCAATCAGCGTTAAAGGTGCGCGTTGATTTGATTATTAATTCTTAACATTTTTACATAAAAGGTTTCCATAATTTGCATCAGATAGATGTACACTGCAATCTAACAAGTTTATTTTACTTTTTAGAAAATCGATTGCCTCAAAAAATGTGAGTAAATATAACTATTAGCCTTATTTAACTTTAATTAAGTTTACTGAAAATTTTGTGATTTTTGTGAAGTTGTTGCAACTTAAATATGACAAGTCAATCTAAGTTTTGGTAACTTAAGTAAACCAAATCTACCGTGCCATATGTATTCTGCTGGTTGCAAACTAATCACATTTGTATTTTTGTATTTTCTTGTTACATGTTAACAAAACAGAACTGGCAGATCTCCAAAATGTATCACTGTTAAAATCCTCTTTGTCACGATAAAGTCAGATTAACTGCGTTTATTGAAGTTTCCAACACTTAGAAAGAAGAAGGTCATTTCACTTGTCATTTTTTTAGTTGCAACAGCTTCACAGAATCAAGTATATGCAGCTAAATTCCTAAACAATTAGACATAAAATAAACATAAATGAAGATTTATTATATACTTTCCTTTTTCAAGGCAATCGGTTTCCAAGATCAACTTGTCAAATTTTACAGTGCAAGCAAGAAGGATGCAGTGCAAGAAACTATCCCCGAAAGCAACTAAAACAAATTCAATCAGAAGTGGAGGGATATGATCATAAAAGTCTGACAAATATATATATATATATATATATATGCTTGTATAAAACAGCCCGAGCATAAAGAGTGCACTGATAATTGCCGCATGTGGTCTGCAGACCTGCGCCTGAAACTGTGACAGCAATCAACCTTGAACTAAAGCCACAGCTGGATTATCCAACTTCTCTCCTGTTCAGTCAAATTTCCACCCTGCCTCCTCCTCCTCCTCCTCCTCCTCCTCCCCCGCCTCTCCTCCCCCCTCTTTCTGTCTCCTGACAGAGTGTGACAGGGGGTTAGCCGGGGAGCTCAGGTAGCTCGTTTACTTTAATTAACGTTTCATCATCCTCGGAGCGGGACCGCGCGCCGTATATACTCTTTCATGCTGCTCCGTCTCTCATCCCTGTTCTCCATCCATTCATCATCAGCCCTCCCCTCTCTCCGTCTCTTTCTCTCTGCTCCCCACCTTCGGGCTCAACTCTCATCTTTTTCTTCAACAACTCGCCATATCGCCCCCTGCTCTCTGTCTCATGTCCACTCAGGCATATACAGGATAATAATTCAAACACTTTCCTTCCTTACTTCCCTCCGCCTCTTCCTCCTCCTCCCTCAACTTTGTTACTTCTCTCCCCTCACCTCGACTCCTTCTCTCCCCTCCCTTTTTACTATCTTTTATTAACCACATAAATACAAGCTGGTTTAATCATTATTTTTTTTAGGATCCTTTAGCACAAACATGCACGTTCAGACTATTAATATGCAATATTATAATACAACTCCAAGTGGACACATTGTGGCAGTGAAGGGAGGATGAGATGAAAAAGGAGCAGGGTTATTGACCGGTATTGATTGCCTCTGATCATATAATGGAAAATAAACCTCCAGTCGGTGATCATCATCAGGCAACCAACCGCGATAGATAAAATCAATGTTTAGGTCTCTTTCAGGAGGCTCGAGAGCCAATTAGTGAGGTCATGTTTCTATAAGAAGAGCGCCTTGATATTATTATTTATGTCTAACACAGTTATAGAAGCCAACAAAATTAGGCCAACGATTTTTAAACTGTGGCTATTTTTTGTTGGTCCTCGTGTGTAGGAAAGAGGGATCCAGTGAAGGAAAAGTGCACATGAAACGACTTCTAAGATTAGTGAACACAACATCACTTCACCTCTTACATCTGGTTAGATCTGAGTCACGTGGTTCTTATTTCCATCATGATTCTGATTTGTTGTTTCTGTGTAAATTTAAACAGATTGGTGTCTTAGACAAGTGCTGCGAAAGACAAAGATTTGATTTATTTTAGATTTTTTTAAGCAAAGATATTGCAAAGAGCATCAGATAATGAGACTGCGCAGATGAACTTAAGAGACAACTTCGCACTTTGGACAATTTTGTGCACAATAAACTATAAATAGATGCTGTAAGAATAATGGCTAACTTCTCCACATGCTTCCAGCTGATGGGCGGTAACGCTTGGGAAACGCTTTACAAATAACTTTTGTCTGTGCGCAAAACGCCATGAGTTCCAGCGTTATTAATGCGAATATGATACGTAATAAGCGATTAATTACATATTATTTAATTATAAGTTTAAAATGCTCAGAAATAAGTTGCTTTACATTAAAACAAAACAAACAAACTCCCATCGCCTATCATCAGTCCCGTTTATCTTTTTCTGACAACAATGTTATAAGGTTAAGCCACCTTATCGCATGTTTGAGAAAAATAGCCTTTTGGAAAGTTATGAAAAAGTGAAAAGATGGCGTGATGAATTCGTGTCTTTGAAATGAGCATCAATGTATATTTAGAGGTTCTCTTATGGCTGAAGGCTCCGCTCATTAAATAATTTCTCTGTGTCTTTCTTCTTGCAATAATTGGTCCCTGCTCACTCTTATTTGAACTTTGAAACATTTTCTTGGTCGTTTTAAGGTTTACTACATTTCTATATAATTCTTATTCACCTGTGAGTCACTTTTAAGTTTTGGACAATTGAGCTGGTGGTTCAATCTTAATTTTAGGCCTTTAAAAGGTTCATTATGCTAATGGGAAATATGTGATCAAATGTGATAGAATTAAAGCTAGTCAGAAAGCCTTTAGTCTTGATGTGTTCATATTGATTATTATGGACATTACAATAATCCTTTAATATTGATTTTTGGTTAAAATAGAACAACAGTCATTCAGGGGATTGTGCTGATATACTCCAAGTGATTAAGTGTAAAAAAAATCCAAAGATAAAAACTTGGAGGATAGTCCAATCACATAAAAGTGTTTTATATTTTGCTAACTTGATGTTAATGAAAAAAGGAATGATGAAAATGAATCAATAAAACCAGCAGGAAAAACTTGAGACTATCACAAACCAATAGTACTGAATCCCCTCGGAGTTGTCTTGGAGCCTGAGTTTGATGAAGCGGTGGAAATGGCAGGTGTTATATGAAGCAAAAATAAGATAATAGAAAAAAGTAAAGTAAATGCAGTTAGACTCATATGGTTCAGTGTGGTCCGGGCGTGACTGGAGCACGGCCTGGGACTCAGCATGGAGCATTTTGATAGTTTAAACAGTTTAAAACACTTACAGTGGTAACCGGATTTGTAGCCTTGTGGGGTTAAGAACTTGATGAAATCCACCGTGCCCACTGGGACTATAGAGGTGAGCGCTCACATACAAATTGCCATTGATAAAGAGAGAAGGGGAAGCCCCAACATCACAAACCTTAAACCCTCTCACATGGGTTCAGACAAAAAAAAAAGACTATCCTACCCACAGTGCACTGCTGCTGGCACCATCTGGGATCCCAAAGGGAGGAGAGATCGACATTATTGCATACAAATTTTGCAGTTGTTTTTAAATGGAGCCATTGACTGGGGATCACCCTACAACAGCATATGCAATCAATATTGTGTGACATGTGGGGAAAATTCAGCTTTGCTGAAGTGCAAGTGTTGACCTTTGAGAGTGCAGTGCAGCCAGTGACTGCTGCTGCTCAAAGGTGCTATCAATAATGGAGGACTAACTACAACAAGTATATCTACAAGCTTGTTTGTCTGAATTTCCAGAGATGATTATTTGGTGCCATTCAGCATCCACAAAATGCAAAACAAAATGCCTTAAAAAAGGAAAAAATAATTAGGTGACATTAAGACGGGTAATTTGGATTAAATATAGACCACAAATTAGGTATGAACGAGTTACTTAAGAGACTCGTTCATACTCATTCAGACTCTATGTCCTGGATATAGGATGCTGAAGGGATGATGTTTTTGTAGGCGTCGCCAGAAGTAGCATCCCCCTGGGACCCTTGACAAAAAGCCAATGGGATTATTCCATTGGATGTTGTATTATTGCAGAAAATAATCTCTGGAAATGAATAAAATGTACACCACTTTTTGAAGCTTAAATGCAATCACCAAAAATAAAAAGGTAACGTTAAGCTATCAAGAATCTACACCACAGCTGCATGACTTCAGCGTCGCCACCACAACAAGGCTGTAAAGCTGTGTTTGGTGTGATGACATCCTGTAGTCTCATTGTTAGCAACCTCTTTTTTAAAGACGCGGATAAATTTAATCGTATCATATTTCACTGCAATTTCACAAGTGGGGTATTAATTGACGTCTTTTATGTCGTCGAACAAAACATGAAAATCTCTTAAGCTTGATTTAACTACAGACCTTATTTCAGACATCTATATGAAAAATCAAGCAGCACCATCTGAGGCTGAAAAATGAAGCCAACGCGCAAGTGTAAAAACTGCAGTTCCTTAAATGGTCACTTGAGGCTGTGCTCTGGAAGCTAGTCAATTCTCATAGACATCCATGCTAAAATGCCCAAATTCACAGCAGAAATAAACATGTTTACAGCCTGGTACAACAAACACTTTTGGTCTCTAAACATTCAGACAACTGTACGAGAGGTGAGTTTTTATATAAGTCACCTGTTTATTTTATCACAGATTAAACTTACGCATATTTAAGGGTTAGGGCCACTTGAGTGACAGGCTGACTGCAGGGTGTTATCAAAGTCTCGGAGTCAGATCCACCCTTCGCTCCTCCACAACCCCACCCTCTCTTCCAAATATGGTCACTTCATGCTCCAAAAAAACCAAGATGCCAACAGCCAAAATGCCGAACTCCAAATCTTCAGAACTGGAGTCCACAAACCAATGGGTGACATCATGATAGCTATATCCATTATTTTATACAGTCTATAGGAAAAACCCATTACATTTGAGTCAAGGGAACCTAAAGTGCAAAAATGCGAAATCATTTTTCGTGTTTTAGGACTCATTCCTGCAACACTCTAGGCCTGTTAATTGTTGCTGGTATTGAGATAGCACAAAGGAACCAAAAGTGCGGGTAGATTGGATTTAAAATCACGTCTCTAAGTGAGCTGGAGCGGTTAAACACTGAACTGTACAAAGCAGCATGCACTGTGCAAGAGTCATGTTTGCCTGCGGTCATGTCAATGTTCCGTTACCACGTAACCAGATATCTAAGGCAGAGCTGAACCGATGAATTGGCCAGTGTATACGCAGATATTTGTTTTTATATAAACAAACACAAAACATAAGATAGACAGAAGCAGGTAAGATAAGATAAGCACCTGCCTTACGGGATCATTCTTATGGATCCATCCCTTGTGCATTCTTACCCTAACCACCACAACATCTTACCTAAACTCACTATGCCCAACTGAACCTACACATTACGATTTCTCAAAACTTCTTGTGGTTTACACTGAAACATAATCATTTTTTAATCTCACTTCTACTCACAAGCTTTGGGTTTGATGGGCCTATCATGGTGCTTCTACACATGGGATGCTCAATTTTACATCAGAGTGCAGAAGTTTGCAAAGACGCCCACTAAAGATCTGGGAGACGTAATGTTTGGATCTCTGTTTGTGGACTTATTCCACCACTGTGGGATGAGTTAGATAAAAGTTAAACAAAAACTGGCACAGCTTTACGCTGCTGTTGTTGTTGTAGACTGATGAAACCTTGGCGAACACCTGGCCAATGAAGCCTCCTGTTACATCCCTTAAGGGTGTCTAATATTACTCTTCCAGTGTCTCTCCCTTTAGTCCATTATTATTAGTGTCTCCATATGATCTAATAATAAAACGTGGGGGCGTCCAGGTGGCTTGAGGGTTTAAGACGCTGACCACATAAACACAATGTCCCTTTTGTTGCATGTCATCACTCCCCTCTCTCCCCTGGTGTTCTGACATCTCTCTATTATAGCTGTCAAATAAAGGCAAACATGCCAAATAAAAACGATTTAAGGCGGCGCAAGTAGACAAGGTGATGAGATGTGAGGTGTGAAAAAAGGACAAACAATTGATGGGACAAAAAGTTAGATCTTAACTTCTTTTCAAAACTAATTTTGTAAATAAGCTTGTATTTAATGTATTTTGCAATTTAGTCATTTTATGAATTATTCAGTTCTTTGAAACCTTCTCCCAGTGTTGTTAAAAACATTGATTTATTGATAGTACTCATTGACTCAAAATACTGAAACAGTTTCAATACTCATTTTCTGCATTATCAATATGATACCAGTTGCACTTTCTTGCTCTCTCTTGTTGTTTATGTTTACTGCAGTCGTTCTGATGTTCTCTACTTACCAAATAAAAAGAGGCAATAGCTGTTATGTTATACTCTTGTTATATTTACATTTTGATTAAAAAAAATCATGTCTTTAATGTCAATTTTTCCCTACAGTATCAATAATGGCATCATATATTGATATATTTCAAGTTTATCAATGTTAGAAATTCCAATATCATGACAACACTACATTGTAATTTTAAAGAACCAAGTAAATATCAATCACAAATGTTGAGAATAAATGTAACTTAACACTATTTAAAAACAGCCTGGATTTTGTGCTGTAGGCTTGTATGATAGCCTAGTTTTCAGTTTTATATGCCCTATACTGGTCGGCCGGGTTACTTGGACCTTAAGGTCACGAAACATATTCAGCGCATTGATGAACACAAACTTTGAAGTCAAGAAAAATATTTCAGACACAAACAAGACAGGGCAAACTCTGAGTTCAATGAGCACAGATTCTAGATGAATGGATATAAAGTTTCCATGATGTTCTCTCATTCACTTTTCTGAGGAACATGCTTTCTAAAATGACTCCTCTGCTATCACTGTACTATGATTTCTTTGTCTTTTTAATACTATTTCTGTCTCTTCCAATAACACAGACCTCTTGGAAGTCATATATCCATGTGCACACTAACACACACACACACACACACACACACACACACAAAAATTCAATCTCTCCATCTTTCTATCTGTGTTTCCATCACTCGCTCTTTCTGATACGGACACACACACACAAATGTGCATACACACACACTCCCGTCTGCCCCGGCCCCCGTCGGCCCTCTCGCCTGTGTGCGCGTGTCAAATCGAATCTCCACCTCGGTGCGTAGTACACCTGCTGTGCCGGCATATAATGCGCTGCATACAGTGAGTGCACGATGACGGATTACTGAATTAGACCAATAATGACAAGTGACACTTCTGTTACCGCTCCCTGAGCCACTGCAGAGAGACGGGGAGAGGTGTAAATAAAGAACAGACACAGTGACAGAGTGAGAGAGAGAGAGAGAAAACAATAGATCAGAGACAAAGGAAGTCATGGAGAAAGATTGGGAATTTTCAGCTTGTTCTGTAAAAATAAATAAGTTCTGTTTCATTCAAGTGCAACTTCTATGTCCTGTATCTTTTTTTTTCTGTTCCTTCTCTGTTTCTACCGTGACACTCAGTTGTCACGGACTCATGATGTCAGCTCAAAAAAGATCCGTATCACAATCACCAGTGACAGTTTTTTATACCCAGTGTAAACCAAAAGCTATTGTTTTTCAACCTTAATACAAATTTCAAGACGTGGTCCCACCTGGATTCAAACTGAGCTTGAAAGTTAAATGTGGTCAAGGCATCAGCTTGGGTAAAATCCAGGCAAAATTGCACCAACTCGTATGTTTGGCAAGTCAGAACTGTTAGGAGAACTTTTGGCATGTTTTCATAATGAATATACATGAAATGTAGAGCAGGGTAATTTGCGAGTGTCCACCAGTCATAGATAGGGGCGGTGTATCTGCAGGATGTCTGGCCCCCCCATGGACCCCAGGTCTCCGCAGGCCTGTGCTCAGGATACTAAACCATGCCAAATGAGGAAGAGGAGGTGCAATCCTCCCTGGGACCACATGAATAAATCAGCCTACCACCCGGTGCTTCTGTATCGGGGCAAAGACTGACTGGAGGAGTGCACATACAGAGAGACGTACACAAACACATGCATTCATTCATACATACATGCAATCATGCAGAAGAGAAAAACAGGGACAACGTAGGTGTGATAGGTGTTTAACACCAGTGGCTGTCTGCTTGTTTTTTGGGGGGTTAGACGCAGACTTTATGATACAAACATCAATGAGAATATTTGCGTTGGCGCTCTGTCAATGATGTCAATTTAACTGCAAGGCTCATCATCGTGCCTGTATTGCATCATAATGTGGGAATCAGCGGGGAATACACGCCTGCCAAGTCCTCGGGCCATTGTGCCACAGTCGTGTTTGGCTTGCAAGCCAATGCTCAAAGGCAAGGACGATTTCCAAAACGTACACCTTCTGTATATCTGTACCCAGCTAGAAGAAAGAGGAGCAAAGATGAACAAGGCTGCTGTGAAGAAGAAGTGAGCACTTAACTGGGACAAACATACAGTAGAGAGGGAGAGGAGGCACAATTGGAAAGAGAGAGCACAGGCGCGAGGAGGCAATAGGGGAAGCACAGAGGAAGGAAGACAGAAAGAAATATTGACAAAGCCTAGATATACACATAAGTCACCCGACACGACCCGCCTGCTCCCTGTATTTTATAGAGCTGCTCTGCGCTGGCGGAACAGCATGACAGGCCAGTTCCTTCAACGGAAAATATGGTCCCTCTCTACCCTCCCGCCTCTCGCTCCGCTATCACTCCTGTTTTCTGTCTATCCCACCTGATATCATTCTGTCACCTCTGCGCCGGGCTCTTTTTTCCATCATCCCCCCCTATTTCTTTCCTCTCACGCTTTTATTGGTGCTCTACATTCCCGCCCGTCATGTTTCACTCCTCTGTTTCTATCCATCTTCATGTCGCTCTCTTAATCCCCTCTCATTTGCTCTCCTCGGCCCTCATCCCTCCCGTTTCTCTTCCTGGCTCTCCCGGAGCCGTTTCCGCGCTGTCCCATTTCCACCTACTCCTCTCCGTTTCCCTCATTCTTCCTGATTCATTTCCTCTCCTCTAGCCCCCCCCCCCAATTGTGCTGCGTACATTGCCATCCCTCTCCACCCTAAGCTCTCCTATCTCCATCTTACACCTTTCCAACTATATTTCCTCTGACCTCCGTGGTTTTCCTTTAGTTCATCTGTCACTCTGTCTCTCTATCACCTCTGTAAACTTTATCCATCTACTTCTTTAAACTGAACACTGGCCTTTTCACTTTTGCCCTTTTCTTTTCTTCCTGCAGCTTTTTTCTGCCTCCCTATAGATGTCTTTTGTCTCTCTCCTCCTTGAAATTAAGCAAATGCATTCACCACATTTTCCTCTGTGTTACTGTTTACACTGTTGTCTTATCCTCTAACTCCTTCTCCCTCCTTTCCCTCTTTTTGTTCATTCCTTCCTTTCTTTGCTCTCTTTTCTTATTCTCTCCCTCTGCATTCCAGCCGGCCCTCCCTCTCTCATCCGCAGCCTGAGCACAGAGCCCCATGTGTCGGAATCAATTAGGGCTGAGAGCCGTCGCGGCCGCTCTTTCACGGAGGTAAATATTAAACTGCACCAAGCACCGAGGAGGAAGAGAGGGAGAGAGAGGAGGGGAGAGAGGGAGCCCTCCGTCCCTAATCCACCGCATCGATCAGGCGGGGATGAGGGTAATATATTATTTTGACAAGATACGATTCTCCGACGCGCACCGCTATCCCCGGCGATCGATTTCTTTTTTCTCTCCTTTTTTCTTCCCTTTTCTCCCCCTCAGCGAGTGGGACAGAGTTTGTGTGTTACTGTGTGAGCGTCAGAGATAGGGTGCGTGTGTGTGTGTGTTGTTGTCGGGCGTCTTGGCGTGTGCATGTGCACTGGAGTGTGGATGGGTGACAATAGGAACAGCATTAGGAAATGTGGGGAAGAGATGAGGATGGTGCTGCTAGTAGGTCTGCACTTTTACAAACAAGCTCCTGTCTAAACAGCTAAATCACACACTCGCCCAAAAGATGGATCGTTGAGGGGAGAATCTAAGAATTGTATTTTGTGTTCATTTTCTGGGGGTATATGCACGGTGCGGCACACAAGGAAGGATGTCAAGGCTAACAGTTGGTCAAATAGGCAGAGCTGACCTATTGTAAAGTTAAGTGTCCTCCCCCGCACAGTCCCCTCTGCTCCTGTGACTCCCCTCTATGTCGCTTTGTAAACTGTGTCTAAATGCAAAATTCACAGATCAATTTTTTTTATTCAACCTCTACCCCCCATCAACGCGCTCCCTCTGCCCCCTGCCTCTGTCCTCCTCAAACAGCTTCACATCTCGCTGTCCTCCAGTGTTGGAGAGTGTCCTACCAGCCTAATGTACATCTGTGTGTGTGTGTTGTTGGGTGTCCACATTTGCGAGTGTTTGTGTGAAACCTATTCTCACAGCAAGTCACAGAAATGACACAAAAAGCTGAACTCCTCGCATCACATTCTATGGAAAAAAATAGATCTAGTTTTTGCGGTGCTGAATTTGTAGTTTCATCAGAAAACTAAAAAATTTATTTGTGAGTGCTTGTGTGATATTTTTTACATAAACAATAAGCAAGTTTGTAATGTTAAACCCATTAAAGATCCACAGCCAAATCTGAAGCCATACACAGATTTTCTTTTAGCAACCCAACCACTTGAACAAATGTTGGTGTTGTTTCTGCAAATCAGGGATATGTAACAATTGCACATTATTATGTAGTGGATATGTTTAAACTTCACATTTCTTTACATTTTAGCAACACTGTGATCAATGTGTGGGTATGTTTATGCACAAAAAACACATGGATACATAAACACATGGATAGGGTTACGAAAATATTTTTTGGCTTAAAACACCCAGTTATGTTGCCAAATTCATGGTTGTAAAAGTGGTACTCCATTTAAAAACAACTGTTTTTGTTGTTTGCTTGTCTTGAACAACGGCCGCTGCTTTCTGCAGCTTGGCAACCATTTCAGCTAGGTGACGTGCCATCCCCTCCACTTCCCGATGACAGAGTCAGCTCATATACAATTAAAAAGAACTACATTACTTTAGAAATGTTGATTTGACAGTATGAAACACGGTATGATAGTATGGTGTGGTATGACAATAGTATGAAACAGGGATCTGTGGTTTGCACAAACGTACAATGCTGACATTTTCTTCTGGCCACTGTGCTGCTTTAAGAGTCTCACAGCTTCATAAACCCCTTCACAAAAGCATAAGATACCATATAATACACCTACATACGGTTAATGTATGTTACCTGGCTAATATGAAACAGCAGAAAATTAAAATGAACCAGTAGCTACAGAAGGAAGTTCAGCCTTCTAGCAGGATTAAAAGCTAGATATTTTTATCAGGTGATGGGGGAGACTAAAATGTAGCAAAAAGGCCTGTGAATACTGGCCAGAAACATACATCCACTCTGATGATCATGCTTCTCTGTGTCTACTGGAAATGTATACATTGCGCATTGAATGTCCGTGAACAGCTGTGGTCATGCAGACACGTACACGGTTTCACTCACGGTACAATTTAGGGTCTGCGTCAGCCCTCAGCATAAGGAGGGAGGGCAGATAATGGAGCTAATTGTGAAGACACCCCTGGGTCCATAGTGAATGTCTAACAAATATCCAACTTAAAACTAACTTAACTGCCGTGTTGCGGCTGCAGTTCGCCATAGACCGCACCTTGCTGTGCACACAGTCTGCGTGGTCACACAAACAGGGGTACTTGCACATACCCTCTGCAGACAGGGGAGGATGACAACATTTAAATCATGCAGATCAAAGCGGACTCTTGTGGACACATGGACATAGATAATATGAATTAGACTCAAGTAGGCAAATGTTTGCTAACAAGTTAGCTATAACTACCTTTACTACTACTAGAGAATAACGTCAATACTGGACTATTCTGCAAAACCTGAGGATTCGTCCATTGTCAATGTTTTTAAAATGATTGCTTTCTTCAGTGTTTGCACAAGGCAGCTCATTTGACTCAGTTTAGAGAAAGATTGTTGTGATGATCGATAAAAAAACAAACATTAAGTAATTTAAGTGATGAGACACGAATATGCCGGACACCAAGCCACACCCTTACACAATGTCTACAAAGCCAGCAAAGCGAAAGCAGCATGTTAGCAGAGCACCAGGAGGAGTTTCACGAGCGTCACAAAGGATGTGTTCAGGCACAGTATCAAGTGTAGGTCACCCTAATTTTGGTAGAGCTCTAAGCCAAACATGCAATAACTGTATATACGTATGTAATATGGAGGAAAATAGACTTGAAGCGCAAAACTCTACTTTGGGTTGTGGGCATGTGTATGTAGCACGATTCAACAGCTAGCCGTTACGCTGCCTAAGCAGCTGTATTGATTACAATAAAAGCTCATTTTTTTGGATTGTTTCCTTTATAAAACTCTTAAGTTTTGTTTTCTTGGATTAACATGATTATGATTAAGTTAAAGCAGACCGTCCATACAGCCTATTTGAGATCAGGCTTATGCATGAGTGTGTGTAATTGTATGTGTGTGTGTGTGTGAGCACTCCTACATGCAGACATGATGACCCCGGCAGACAGCAAAAATACAACCCATAGGACACCGTGTCACACAATGCAGAACTATCAAGGTTATGCTGTGCATGTGAGTGTATCGAGAGTGTGCACAATTCCTAAATGTACATGTGTGCCTGCACTCTGTAAGTATGTGTTTTTTGTGGACAACATACTTTAGTTCCAACCTGTCCTTTTGAGCGTTTTGATGATATAAACAAGTCATGTCTTCATGCACACACACCCCGGCACCCAACCGGTTTCCTCTCTCAGAAAGCTCTGTCCAAACAAGCACAACATCACCCGCTGGTGTCTCCTCCCGCTCGCTCCACTCTGTCTTACTCCTTGTCTCCCACTTTCTCTGTTTCTGCCTGCCGTGCGACTTAGTTTTCCTCTTTCTTTCTGTCCGCTCTTGCTTTTATTGTGCCATTTTCTGCCACTTTGGTCCAAGAAAGGGAGGCCGTAATGCAATCTCTCCCCCTCTCTGTCCCCTGCTGTGAGGGAGAGAAGCTTGGCCTGTGTGCTGGGCCGGGGAGAAGGGGGAGAGACGGGGTCAAGGTGAGCTCTAATACACTATTGATCCGCCCCAATTGAAAACCTGATGGAAATTTTACCCCCCTCCCCTCCCTTCCTCCTCATCCTTCCCCCGCACCCCTCTCTCTCTCTGTTTTTCTCCCCCCTCCTTTCGTCTACCGCGCCCCCTCCCTTCCTATCTCCCATTCTCCTCTTCCCTTATGTCTTTTTTCCTTTCCTGTGTGTATCCTCCCTGGTGTCTAGAGTCTTCCTCTTTTTCAGTGTCTATCGCCGTTCACTCCAATCTGTTTTCTCTCCCAGCTGAATGTCTCTTTCAACCACTGACCACTTTCTCTCCCTTGCTATCTATCTCCGTGCTGGGCAGCACTCTGCCTCCATGTCTTTTAAACTGTGCCTCTAATCATTTCCTCTCCTCTCTTCTCCTCCTTTTGGTCTCGCCATCTCCCCTTTTCCAAGCCTGCTCCTCTCTTTTTCTTTTTAAATCCCTTGCTACCCCACCCCTTCCTGCTGTTTCTGTCTCTCTCACTCATTTTCCCTCATCCCCCTCTCTGAGTGTGCATCAGATGGTCCATTTCTCTCTAACCCAGTGCATATTGATCCCTATGGCAGTAGCATGCAGGGTGAGGGCTGTGAAGACCACAGCTACAGTGTATTAAACGCCACAAACGCTTTGGACGTGGGGCCTGAGACACGCCTCCCCGGCAGGGCCCTGTCAATAGCTGCTCCCTCCTGTCAACAGCAGCCAAATGGCCTCTCAATCTGGGACTTGTGATGGGCTACAGATTGGTACACAGAAACTGCAATGGATGTGGCACAGAAAAATGGACAGAATCTTGATGGGAGAAAAGCCATAATTAAAAAAATAAAATAAGGAGATGTGTATAAGGTAATTTTCTCTATAATGGCGAGCAGCTTTTAAAAAACTGAATGGAATCATGTAAAATAATTTCCATTCAGATGCCTAACATGTCGCACAACAAAATCTATGACCTCAGCTTTCAATTTGCCCCATTCTTTGCCTTAACGGGCTTCATAATAACACACTCTCGTCCTGCAGTTTTGGTGGAACAGCAATTATGGACGCGGTCGAGTGTGCTGTACACTGTTCAGGCACATCAAACAAAAGAGGCACAAACGCTGGGAAGGCCTGAACAATAGAGATGGCAGCAACAGAAGTAAACCTTTCACAGCTCCCCATTACTATCCCACTTAACAAGACAGACCACAACCCTCTCCCTCTCTCTGACTCTATGCAGAGTTGGCTGCTATCACCGCGCTGCTCGAGTGGGAGATAAATGGAGTGAGTGTGTGTATGTGTGCGTTTGATTTATGTACTGTTGTGTACGTGTCAGACGGCCGAGCTATCAGGACCACCATCTCCCAATAGACATACAAATGCTACAGCAGTGGAGGGACCCCTCTGTCGACCCCGAGACCTCTGATACACATCTGGAAACAACAGAGCGCACCGAGCGGGGATTGGAGGGGTTTGTTAGTGTAGGAGGAGGAAGAGGAAGAGGAGGAGGAGGAGGAGGGGAACTTCCTTCATTGCTTCTGTGCTTTTTTTTCCATTTTCATTCAAAGGAGATTCACTGGGTCCCTCACTCTCCGTCTCTCCATCTCCGCTCTGCCCTTTTCTGTCTCGTGCTGACGAGAGGAAAACGGCCTCTGTGCCTTCACCTTACACTCAACTTTACAACTTCTGTCCGCTCTTGGAGGAATAATCTCACAGGTAGCGGCGCTCTAGCATGCAGACTGGAAGTCCTGCTTGGTTGCTTTCACATTAAGTTTCCGTCAGCAGTGTCAGGAGGTATTTCTGTATGATCCTGATCTCACGAGAAATGTCTTATTTCTTTTGTGGGAGAAAAAAACACGACCAAAACCTAATGTACTACCATCTTTTCTTTAATTTCACCTCTCACCCTAACCTCTGTTTGACCTTCAACAGCTTTACGTGTAGGTTGATCTATTTTCATAGAGCATGTTATTAGAACAGTGTAATGTAATTGCATCTCACGGTTTAAAATATGTCACCACGTTTTCTGCATTGCTTCTAATTTGTCCGCTAACCTGCATTCAGAGTTCAGACACCTGTTCTATTTTCCCACTTTTCTCTTTCAATCACTCTTTTCTTCTCTCCCTTGCTGTCTCCCCTCTTTCTCGCCCCTCCCTCTCTTCACCCTCTCCATCTATTTCTTTCTCTCTAGGAAGGAATCAGTCTCACCTTAATTGCTCTTAAATCGGATTAATGACTGACCGGGGACAACTTGACTTAATCTCTCTTCTAGTAAATCTCTTCCTCTCCCCTCTTCTCGTACATCACTCTTAAACATTTTATCCTCTCCTGCTCCCTTTATCTCTCGTCCTCCCTTTCTCTGTCCTCAGTCCGCTTGCTCCCTTTTCACCTCCTCTACCTCCATTTCATCTCCCTCCCTTCTTTCTCCTCTCTCCCTCCATCACTCCCCTCATGAGTCAATCATTCTTTCATCTTTTTTTTTGGACGCACTCTGTCATGCTTCAGCTCTGCTCGTCATCCGGGTCCCTTCATCATTTTCCCCCTCTTTTTCTCGCACTCTTTCGACAACTTTCTATCATCCTTTAACTTCATCATCCTGAGATTTTGCCAAAACCTCTTTGACTTGGCTGTCACTCTGTCTCTCCATTCTCCACTTTGTCTTTCTCTCTCTCTCTCGCTCACTCTGTTTTTCTCTCTCTACAAGGTTGGCCAGTCGCAGGGTGTTGTGTATGTGTTAGCGCGCGTCGATGTGGTCCTGTCATTGCCTCCTAAGTGCTTTGGCAATACTAGGGATCTGCTGTCATGCCAGTGCAACTAATCTCAATCGAATTACACTGAACTTGTATTGAGATGGAGATAAAGGACATGAGCGTCCGTCTGTGTGATTGCTCAAGCAGCTCTGTAGAAAAAAAGCATGCAGACGGATAGTGCACATGCACACGCATGCATGTAGGATATCAGTTTTGATGGCAATGACACAGTTTTGGTCATAATCCTAAATTAAACCAATGCCAATAAAAGCACAACAATTCAAAAAGTGTGGGGATGCTAGATATTTTTGCCGATATCCGATATGCTGATAAATGACAACTCAGTTAACCGATAACAGATATCAATATACAATAACTACCCTTTTCCCTCTAATCTTAGCGATCATTGAGTCTCTTCTGTAGTGGAATTAACATCATATTATGCATATTCTAATTGTGATGGTCCACCAGCAGATGAAAACATAAAACACAATGCTTTTAGGGATATGTAGTATTAATTGTTCGTGCAAAATAAGAAAAATACTTTAATTTAGGGTTGATGTTTTGTACATGTTCACTTTGTTAATAAAAATATATATCTGTTTATCATATAGGCAGAAATCAGCATGTTTGCTGATTACAATATTTCATTTTAGAGCCAATATCTGCTGATACCAATGACGTGCCAATATTATTGTGCATCCCTGAAAAAGTGCATTACAGTTTAATCCAAAACAACAGCAGCAGTGTCATACTAGAGTGATCCTTGTTAAGGGTATAAGGGCAAAGAAATTGTGCCACCTCCCAAACCCCTGCAGTTCAAAAAAACGGAGGGAAAAAAGAGGCCAGCCTTGTGGACAAAAGCTCATTTTCCTCTTGGTTGCACACTGCTGCAGGCGGGCTAACATGCCACAGGAGAATTCAACCACTCATACCTTTGTTTTGCTCAGGTTTTTCTCAACTTTACACACAGCAGCAGAGCCATAACTGAGAGTGAACCAGGATTTCTATGTCAACCCACGAGGCATGTGCATGGCTTGTCCAGCTTGAGGCCAACCTCGATGATCTGAGAGCCACAAAGTCGTCCCTTTTTTTTTTTGTTTGTGATTGTGACAGAGAAAAGGAGAATCTGTCATTTCCAAATGCGTCCACATTTGTTCACCTTCCAGTTTTGCTTTGAGCCACTTCCACGTCTCCTTCTTTCTCCCATTTCTCTCACACTTCAAAGCCCCCCCCCCCCCTCAACCTCCCAACCTCTTTGCATGCCCATCTGCCTCACATCGCTCCTGTATCTGTCCTTTCTCTCTCTCTCTCACACACACACAGTGCAGTCGGGATTAAGCATTTATCTCGGTGGTCCTCCTTTCGGCCCTAAACGCCCGTGAGGATGATAAGAGTCGCTGGGATTTGTCAAATTGTGCACCATTGATTAACTGACCTTTCACGCCTGCAAGTCTCTCAGCCACTCCACTAACTGCCGACAGGCTAGATAGAGAGATAGATGGATACATCTGGCTGTTATTATTGTGTACAAGTTTGTAGTTACCAGGTGTGGCAGCAAGAGACGACAGGGGTATGAGGGCCATGGGAGAGAGGGTGGGGGGGGTAAATGAGGGAGGGGGAAGCAGGACAGAGGCTTGGAGATGGTTGGAAAGATACAGAGGAGTCCTTCAATTGCCCTATAAGCTCGGAGTCTAACAGGTAGAAGTGTGTCTACAAGCAAACAGTAATGCATGCTGAATAATGAATAATAAAACATAAATTTTAAGGTGAGCCAAGGGGCTAATATCAGACAGGAAGAATTAGTGAGGGAGCAGAGGAGCCGAAGGAAGCGTTCAGACATTGGCTGGCTGGAGGAGAGTCTTGCATGTGATCAGTAATGGCCGAGGGCTACTACATGGCGCATTTGACACCTCTGATTATTCACAGACAGGTGCTTTGACGCTGAAATGTTTTAAAAAGCAAGAAAGAGGTTTTAAAATAAAAAACAAAAAATAAAAAACTGAATCCAAAGCTGATCAAAGTGGGGTTGCCATGGTATGACATTTTCATGGTACAATTACTATCTCCAATATAATACAGAATACAATACAGATTTAATATTATTATCAGTCAGAATGACCCGTAAATGACTGAAAACAGGAGGGTTAGTTTTGGTTGAGCAAATGTTTTTTCATTATAATTAATACTTGAAACCATTTTTTAATGGAAGCATGTGTAAACAGCCTCCCTTTTGAAAATAGCTAAAATAAACAATGACATTCTCAACCCAGTTACTTTTTTACCCCCAATATCGTTGATAAGCAAATGTCAATCGCCATATTTTATATGGAAGGATACCTTAATCAACTTTTATGTCACGGTATATCTTAAAACTGGTATATTACTGCAAACTCCTAAAAGTAAAGAAAATCTTGCAACTTTCATTATTGAATCAACACATGATGTCATAATCAAAATGTCTTTGTTCATAATTTGCAGTGAGAGTTCCTGAATAACATTCACTGAGAGAAGGTTTCAAATATTTCATATTGTAATGTAGCTTCAGATTAATACAAAAACAGGGATAAAATTACTAATCCATCTGCAAGTGTCACAATGTAATCTCCATATGTACAGTTTTAAAGTAGCGCCACATGACTCTTCCCGTGGAAAAACATCTTGACCTGAAGTGACTTCAGGTCCATATAATGTGAAAATGTGCTGTTTTTCTTTGCAATTAATGAGCGTGTTTTATCAAAGAGAAACGAAGGCGAGAGCAAGAGAAAAGCAGCGAGTAAAGCAAAGGGAGATTGAGATATTGGCAAGTTGAAGGTGAAGTCCACCCACCTGGACCTCCGCGTCGCCCCGCCTCAGAGATGCACCTGAGGCCGAAGCCCGATCACCGTCTCTCGGACTGGACTGGAGTTTGCTCGCCGCTGCGCTTCTTGAGTTCCGATCCGGGAAGGAGGAGGCGAGAGGGGGAAAGTGCCGCTGTCGCACTGCACGAAGGCGTCACTGTAAATAAAATTATAGTCCATTAAATTCTCACGGTGAAAACACAAAGACAATTCTTTTCATTCAAATCTGAAATGAAAATAACAAAATGAGAGTAAATAAATTAGGGCAGCGCTGGCGCTTTGGTCCAACTGAGTGGAGCCGATCCTGGGGCTTGTGTTGTTTTCCCGCAGGACCACTGCTGCCACATGGACCACAGATCAATCACCTTATTTACTCTTTACTGTCGTACAGTAACGGAGACAGCTAACGGGAGGAAGAGATGCCAGAACGAGAAAAATCACTATAATAACCCCATAATGACTTTGGTACACTTAACGACTTTATACTCACTCCACAAGTTAATGTCTCTGAAATATTTCAACAAAATCCCCAATGCATTAATTATATGGAAGTATATATATATATATATATATATATATATATATATATATATATATATATATATATATATATATATATGAATGAGGTTTTAGCTCTTTTTACGCACAGGGTGTATCCGGGTTTCTCGGCACACAGAGCGGATCCAGAGGCCCTGAATGCAGCTCAGCGAGAGGCTCTGCTGTCTTGTTATCGATATATGAGAAGCTTGCTGGAAAGGATATTGACCGCACTAACTAGCCGCACTTTGATCATACGAAATTGCTTTCCAGATGACAACACATTAAGGATGAGAGCATTTTTAAAAAATCAAAACCCGCCTCTCGCGCCAGTCAGAAGTTTCTTTTCCGAATGAGATGGAGATGAGGAGAGGTGAGAGCCCCCATAAGTCGACTGCCTTGATGAATAAAAGAAAGGCGATAGTCTATTTCCAAAAAGAGAAAAGTGGGGGGGAATATAGAGAAAAGAGAAATATATTAGGAAGGAAGGATACATTCAAAATCTTACATCCTCATCAAAGAATCACGATCTTAACCCCGAAAGAAAAGTTTGATTCACAGCCTGTACTTGACATAAAAAAGCCCAAATAAAGTAACATGTAAAAATTTAGGAGTATAATATAAGAGAATAATTAACAGTTCTCTAAAAAAAAACCAGCTATAAAGCAAAAGCAAAGATGTACGAGTAAAAAAGAAACGGCAATATTTGTATTTTCCTTTAGTGGAAGTTACGGCGAGTGAATAACTAATGAATAACGGACAGAACAGCAGTAAATGAGTAAGGCGTTTTTTATTCTACATGATATTTTTTTAAAAGATGAAATTAAATCGATTATTTTGAAGTTATAAAAATTATGGTATTATGGTGGCAACCTAATTTAATATTTGTACATTTTGTGGAAAAGGTGCAGCATCAAGTTTTGAACAGGATGCTTAAAAAATAAACTTGAGTACAAACCATTCGTTCGATTATAATAATAATAATAATAACAATAATTTAGGGAATAGGCCTATTACTTTTAAACGAAAGTTTTATTTTACTTGTTATATGAGAGCAGATCTACTTAATGTAATCGACCTTTTATTATTATTCTTATTGACATTGTTATTATTAATTATTATTATTATTATTATTATTATTATTATTATTATTATTATTATCCCTATAAATAAACGGAGCAAGAAGGAGCTATCAGTGGCTGCAGGTATTTATATGATGTGTCTGCACAGTGTGTGGCAAATAGCAGCAGCGTTAAAGCGCTGATATTATAACAAATGTAATTGGACGGGTTAACGAGTTCAAAGCCAGTCGTGTAGAGGTGAAGGATGAAGGAGGGGAGGGTGAGTGACGTGGGGAGAAATTTCCCCAAATGCCATTTAATGTCGGAAATATTTCCACCAAGTATTGACAGCGCAGAGACGGATGAGACGGCCGGCGAGAAGCGGCACAAAACCAGGGCAATAATCCAATTAAAGCGGCCTGAGCTCGTGGACGAGGCTGCAGAGGAGAGGCTCACGCGTTGGCCTGAAACTTCACACACAGGAAACACAGACAGGACGAAGAGTTACAGGCCAACGTGCTGAAGAAGAGTGAGACTGTTTGATAAGTTACAAAAAGCCAGAACGAGTTTTAATGATGCCGGAAAAAAAGCTGTTAATTTAATAAAATAATTCACTGTAATTTAGTATTATTTTATTTATTCTCTGTATTTATATAAAAACAAATACATTCAAAATCGATAGACAAAATAGTAATATTATTAGAATTATAATTATTATACATTTTGGTAAATCTATTTGCCGGTAAATTAAACAAACAACCAAAAGCTTTCTCCTTTTGCAAATCTTGTTTTTCTGTCAGACACACGCACACACGCGCGCGCACACACACGCAGCAAAACTTTGTTGGTGTTGTGCAAAGTTAGATGTGAATAATTGACGCCAGAAAAACAACATTGGTCGGGGTAAGGGTGGATCCATTGATCGATCTCTTAATCTGCAATAGTTACATGCATGTATTGATTTACAAACACTGTTTATCTGGAAATATACTGGCACAAATAATTGATGGAGTACACCCACGGCGCACATAAATATGCATCAAAGTTGTAAGGGGGTAAACACCTAAAAAGAAAAAAAAAATCTAAGGAGAGACCAGCGAATCCACGTAAAGATTATTCCAAATATTTTGGCTCGGCTCTGTATCGATGCGCCCACTTCTGAAAGAAACTCCCATGCGAGTCTGAGAACACACATACAAATCATCGGCTCGACTCCTGTTAGAGTAAACTTCGGCTTTTTCCTTTGGAGAACACATTGACGGACGGTCACAGAAAGTCCAACAGTTGGAGCTGGTTGGCTTTTTTTCCTTTGCTTTTGGTGGTGGTGGAAATACTGTTTTGTGCAGAACTGGGAATATAAACTTGGGGAAAAAATCAAAATGTTTGTATATATATATATGACTACGAAATTCTTTGAAAACTCTTTAAGGCAGACGGCTGAATTTGAAATTGATTCCGACTGATTAAAGTCGAAAAAGTAAAACAAAAAACTGATTAATCATTAATTTAAAAAAAAAAATGCTAAACCAAAATATGAGCACGTGCAATTACATACCAAAATGTGAGTGTAAAGCAAGAGCAGCATGACACACACCACAAAATAAAAAATGCACTAGAAAAAATAAATGCACTAGAGCCAAAACATCACACACACACACACACACACACACACACACACACACACACACACACACACACACTTTGTAGTATATTTAAATTAAATGGGGTCACACTCACATGCATAAACACACATACACACACACACATAGATGGACCAGAGAGAGAGGGAGAGAGAGATGCACCGGCTGAGGTCTCGTGCAGCTCGCCGTGTGTGAGTGGCTGTTTAATTGACTGATTGATACGGCGGTGTGGAGGTGAGGGCTGGACGCCTTAACAAATAGAGACACTTAAAGGCTAATCCGGGCCAACGTCGACAGCTGAACGCATCAGAGTGCTGCCGTGTAGCCGAGACTTTCACATCTGCACATGCACGCCCAAAACCACAATATAATGTGTGTGCTAATATAATGTGTGTGCTAAAGATTTAAACTTGCACGAAGTTTCCAAAAAGAAACCGAGAGTGGAAAACAAGCTTCCAAATACTAGCAAAAAAGAGGCTGCGTAAATTACGCACGCTTTTCGTTACAATGCAATCCTCTAACTGACACAAACAATAGCAAAATTATTAAAAGCAATAATATCGCCAGCACAAATCCATCAACAGACAAACGCCGGTACACACAACTTTTTTTCCCCTCAACAAAAAATAATTCATGCACTAATAATAAAAAAAAGATGTATATTATATGCAATAAATTGTACAAATGTACAACATACCTCCGTTTTATATTCTCAGGAAGTGGTGTTAAAGCTCTCACCGGCTGAAGTGCGACCAGTCTATCCACACGCATTCACTCTGACGGCGCAGCGAGCCAGCGACCGGAGAGGCAGCACTACTACCAACCTGAACCCGAGGAGGAGAGCAGAGGGAGGGAGGGGAGGAGGAGGAGGAGGAGGAGGAGGGAGGGAGGCAAGTAGAGGAGGTGTGCATCTCTCTCTCTTTCTCTCTCTCTCTCCTGTGTGTGTGTGCGCGTGTGTAAGTAGTTAATTAGTAAATCCCCATTCGCTGTGCCTCGGGTCGGTTTGTTTTCCCCGGTCGACAAGCCGAGAGGAAAGAGAATTTGAAGTAGGATTCGACCCGTTTCCGCTCCTGTGTCTCATATATGAGGTGTGTGTGTGTGTGAGAGAGAGAGTGTGTATGTGTAATAGTGTGTGTTTTCTCTTTTTTGGGGGGGGGGGCTCTATTTGCTACCACAAGGGAAGCCTCTCCATCTGTCTCACCTCCCTGCCACCAAGGAGTCACCAACATGCTGACCCCAAAAAGTTGCTCAACTTGATTCAGGGAGCAACTGCCCAAAGACAAAAAGAAAGTGGTGACATGAAGGATTAACTGGTGCAAGTGCAACTGTGTTTTCTCTGAGAGAAAACCACCTAAATCCAACACTGGATTCAAAGTCACTGCTATTTCCTCTTTTTATGTGAAGTCAAATGCAACCTGGCCACAATGTTATCTTCTTCTTCGTCTTCCTCTATATAAATAAAGGAAACCTAAAACGCCACTCACCAAAGGTCAAGCTCTACCTGTCAGTCTGGCTTTAGTAGACAGCCGAGCAGAAATTCATCAATTTCCCTGCAGCGAAATCCACATTAAGATGAAACACATTATCTGTCTTCAACTCAATAGCATCACTTCTATCAATCGTCTGAATAAATGAACTCATACACACACACACACACACACACACACACACACACACACACACACACACACACACACACACACACACACCTGTGCTAACACACACACACACGCGCACAGAGTGAAGAAGAGCATGCCCTGGTTCCCGTGCCAGTAAATTGACTCTGCCCTTAACAAACTTTAATTATTTAATTGATCCCCAATCAGCAACTTAATAATCAATTAGGTAAACCTATGGAGCTCACTCGAGTGCAGAGAGCCGGAGTCTATGACAAGGGAATCAAAAGAGGAGAGGAGAGGAGAGGTGAAGGGATCGAAGGATGAGGGAGAAGGGGGGATTGAAGCTGGAAGGAAGAACGGGATGCTGAGATGTTTGCTGGGTGTCTTGCTGAAGTTACTCTGATTTATAACGTCTCAGACAGTCAAAAAAAGGGTCAAATTCTTGCACTGATAACATGACATGCACCCACTGCTAAAGAGGGTAAAGGGCATATACGCAGTGATTATGTGCTGGAGGTGAAAAGCAGCTTTGGGAGGTGATAGTTTTTTGGTATCTCTTGGTTTGGTGCTGAGCAGGAGCAATGGGCCAGTAAGAAGTATTTTTACCGGTGATAATGGGATGACAGGAATGTCAGCTGAAATTACTGGTCAGAAAATCAATCTGCAGCTATTTTGATTATAAATTTCTTTATGCCAAACATTCACACTGGTTCCAAAATTTGAAATGTAAGGATTTATTTTTCCTATTTTACAGTGATTGTTTGTAAATTGATTATCTTTAGGTTTAGTACCGTTTCTTGAAGATGTCATATTTGGGCATATTTACCACCTTTTTGACATTTTATAGAGCAAATGTTTAATCATCTAATCAAGACAATATCAGCAAATTAATTAATGATGAAAATAATCATTAGTTGTTACACTAATTGAAATGTTTTAAAAGGCAAATTCACTCCCCCTACATACCTCATGTTTTTGAATGAGTTTCAAATCAAAAGAAAAAAACGTGTAGACTGCTGGTGGCTAAAAATGTTAAAGTATGGAGCAATGATGCTACAATGTGGTCATGGTCACAGCCATACATCACCACACACTCACACACACTTTATCGCCCTCTAGTGTTGACTGCTGATCCCAGCCTCCCTACACTGTTTGTTAACCCCTCCAGCTCACATTTTCCCAACTCTTCAGCCAGATTTTTGGGTCCAAACCTGCACAAATCTGCACTGAGTGTAGCTTTGTATATTTGATTGTGTGTATGGCTGTTTTATCTCACTGTATGTTAAGCTTGAGTGTGTGTGTGTGTGTGTTAAGAGCAGGAGTATCAGACGCTCACACACTCAGCAGATGAAAGCTTTGCCAATACTGCGAGTCCCCTGAGGGTCATGGCAATATTGATGTGACCACTGGTGTGTGTGTGTGTGTGTGTGTCTGCTGCCAGTGCATGACAGTATTTGCACATGTACACAGTGTCTGTTACATTTGTGCATGTCACCTCTAAAATCCAAAAAAAGGGCAAAAGCGGACACACTCAAACGTGCCAATAACCTCTAACCACTGATCTCAAACCAGCGCATTCTCATGTCCACAGCAGGGGCGTTTTTTTTTCTTTCTTTCTTCCCCGCTGATCCCTGCTCAGCAGCTGGAGCGTCTGCGCCTCCGACACCTGGGAGGTATATGTGACAGAGTGGGGAGGCGCTGGAAGAGGATGAATAACTGACCTATCACATCCCCATTGACTGAGTTAATTAATATAAGTAGAGCAGGGGATTCTTAGCTCACTTTTCACTGTATGGATTTGCTGTCTCCTCACATTTGGTATGTTTTATGTCTATTCAATGCAAATCCAATGTGTTCTGTCCCGCAGCCCGATCATGACAGCTAATTTTGGTATGTGAGCTGTTCTGATAGGGCGGACTTTAATTGTGGCACGACACGAGGCCTCGCTGTGACTGATTGATATAAAATCTCATGTGAATGGATGTCAAATTGCAGCCGAGTGAACTGGTAAAAGGCTCACAATCTGTGCATTATATTTCTGCTCGGGGCTACTGTATACTTGTTGTCAGCCTCTATGCATCTTTTAGATGTGGCAAAGCTAAAATGTGATGCTTTGAGAGAACAGAGGAGTTTCTCGAGGGCGCAGAAATTAGGAGAGGAGAGCAAGGGAGGAGGGACATGGAGGAAAGGACAAGGAAATCCTCATAGACTCTTGGACTCTCTTATACATGCAAACACTTTCTTCTTCTTCTTTGAGGGTGAGAAAGACAAGAGAGAGGGAGCATGGGGATGGGGGTGGGTGTGGGGGGATGACACAAGCAGGACAGACAGGAAGACAGGCAGAAGAAGATGGGAAATGGAGAGAAAAGGAGGGGAAAGAGAGCAAGAAAGAGCTCCACTGCCTAGTCTTAATCTGAGCTGTTCTGATCAATAGCCCATTTCCCATTGTTGCCAGAGCTGTTCGATCGCTACACCACGGAATTAACACACCCACTTTAATCTAGGGGGAGAGGAGCGAGGGGAGGGAGGGAGAGGAGGGGGTGGAAGGGAAAAAGGGGAAGAAGGGGGTTAAGGGGGTGAGTGGGGAGCAGCTGTGGAGGCATTCTCAAATGAAATCAAATCTAATTGTTATCACTGTAGCTGCTGCACTTATTACTACCACTGTTACAATTATCCACCCACCATATAGCTCTTTTTTCTCTCTCTCATACCTTGCGTCATGTGGTGTAAACTGGACGTAAATAATCCGAATTAGTGTTTATTTGTTTCATTTTGCCGGCTGTAGATTGGATTGAGTTGGGAGGTAGAAGGGGGGGGACTCAGCTCATTCCTTGGTGACAGGGATTGGGGGTTTGCGGTCGAGTATATTGTGCCGGATACGTTCGAACATCTGGGTGTCTCAATTCAGCTTGACCGCTGTGAGACTCTTTCAGCAAGGTTTCACGAGATAATGCTGTTATGTTACGAGAATGTGTTTGCGATGGCAGTGTAACCTTGTTAAATGTAGGAGGATTCGTTCTGGTGGCACCAATCAGCTATTTTATTTCTGCCAGTCATCTCCAACTGTGTTGTTTTGATGTGGAGCAACCTAAAAACACGACTTAAAAAGTCTGTCAACACAAATTAGAAATCTACATATATGTTTTAATTTACCTATTGGGTTAGCCATGTAGGTAGCTTTGGTATTACGTGGCCACAGTTAGAGATATCTGTACAACACAACGGAGGTGAACTGAATTTCAATTATGGTGCTCACAGTTATGAAGAAGGGGAGTTATAAACTCTATTTAAATGTGTATTTCCAAAAGTCCTGAATACTCAAAATAATTTACAGACCTAACTGTGAACACGTGAGAAGCTTTCTTTCAAACTATATCCTAAAAAATTGTTCCTGTGAAAACTGATCAGAGTGAAATTGTAGATTACCCAGACCATGCTGGTGGTGTTGCTTTATGGAGGCAATGTTGGTTGTTTGATGCACCACTTTGTTTCAGACTGAAATACCTTAACAACTTTTGGATGGATAGTTCCCAAAGGATGAAGCCTGACTTACGTGATTCCCCACTTTTCCTCTAGCACCAAAAGGAAGCTGAAATGTATGCATTTGACTGATACGTGTTAACAGTTACAGGGTGGGTTATTATGATTAACAGTTAAAATTATCTGAATGCTGAAGTTAGTATTTTAGCTCAAAGCATCACTGTACTTAAAAGGTTCTGTATGGGACATTCAGCAGCAAACCGTTACTTGCCATATTAAGATATTGTTGAGTAATGGCATCCTAAACAGAGAATAAAGTCATGCTTTCTGTGCAGTCTGGGCTTTGTTTGTTTTTTTTTTTTGCAGTAAGACAATCCGTCCACATGCGGTGCATTTTAGTGCATGTGTGAATTCCAAAGGCTAGCTCACCACTGCCAATTTGCACTACGCTCATATGTTAGTTATGTCTAAAATCAGGACGGTGTCATGGTTACAGCGTAGCGTACCCTTCAGTTCCCCTGTTTGGCACCACAAGCTGTCTGTACTGTTGCTGTTAGCTTTTTCGCCGCAGCTAACACAGAGCCCCATTACGTACTGCATTTAGACCTTTAGTTTGGTTAAATGTGATTTTTCAATGCTGTGGGAACCAAAATGACATTCCATTCACCTCCACTGTATTGCAATGTAGGCAGAAAATGAAAACAAAGCCATCTGTCCTTACAACATACGAGAGGTAAGTAAGAAAATGTTTGTTTCTTTTTGTTATTATTTTATATTTGGATGAGCGGACACTTTAAATTTTTTGATTTTGTAGCTAATATAAAACGGTAAGCATGTATTATATGTACTGTGTTGCAAAAAGCATGGTTCTCCAAACGCTTTATGTCCACTTGAAGCAGAAACTAATATTGGGTGCAATATTGTACATCATAAATGCATCAACAGCAGGCGCAATATGTCTTTGACTTGAAAAGACCATGTTAGTACAATGATTACAGGTTGCCACTTTCAATTCATGAAATGTAATAAGCGTCAGCTAAGAGACTGACCATAATTTCATCTCACACAAAGTGCAAGCAATCCATACAAAATCCATTGGTCACACCAGCTATAGCTGTTATTTCTGTGCAGTCAAGAGACATGATTGAACATATATATCTTTAAGTAAGACATGGAAGCTATATGTATTGCATATTTTAAACTCTTCTGGTTAAAGAGACCAAACAGGCAACCAAAGTCTTTTCCCCTCTCACAACAAAGCTTCCAATTACTGATTCCATTACTAAAGTGAATACTTGTGCTTTCTTAGTACCAACACTTGAGTTTAGCTGTTGAATATTGTAGTCTACAGCTTTGGGTGTTGCCAGCGGAGTCTTTGCTTACTGCCTTCCACTGAGACAGCTTGAGGGGAAAACACAGCACAGAAGCTCTTCCCTGCCACCCGAGGCTATACCCAACTTTTCCCTCCAATCTATTCTACTTACTCTAGTTCTTTTGAAGTCATTTCATAACAGAGCAATTTTCTCGTTAGCATTTGGCTTTAATTGTGGGTAATTAAGCGTGCTCCAGCAGTAGAGAGAGCGCTGTTCGCAGGACTGGGGGGAAATTAGCCGTAGTTCAGCTGTGAAATATGGGGTTAAGTGGGAGACGGGGCAGGGAGAAGAGAGAGCCGAGGGGGGTCAGTGACTCCAAAACAGGGGGCACGTTGTCTTAAAGGAAAGCTGCTTTGGGTGTAGCGGAAGATGGGAAGCGAACTGAAAGAAAGTGGGGAACACAAATAGGTAGTTTTAGCAAGAGAAACAATTCAAACAGGAGCTCAACAGGGCTGAAGGAGGCACTGTGGGGAGTGCAAGAGAATAATGATCATTTGGAAGAGGAAGGAGACAGAAATGAGTGGACACAAGTTCAAGGGCTTAGATTTGTGCCAGCATGCTGACAGTGGAAATACACGTGTAGCAAGACAAAAAACAGAAAGATAGAAAGAAGGAGCTAGATTTTTTTAGGTTGTTGCTCGCTAATGTAGGAAGTTTGACTGTAAACATTGTACACTAATGATTAGAATTGTTCTGATACAAATGTCAGTATTGGAGGCTAGATTTGAGCACTATTTAATGTAATCATAATGTAATCTGAGAATTTTATGCACAATTTGACAAAATTAAAAGAGTGCATGTAAAAGTCAGTTTGTTGCACAAATGCATGAAGTTTGACTGTAGACAAGGGGACACTATAGATATAAGCGATTCCAAAACCAAACCCATTATTGGAAGATAGATTTTTATCACAATTTGCATGTCATTATACTGTAATCTGAGTATTTTTTGCACGACTTTATACAATGAAAAGAGTGCATGTAAAAAAGAAAGAGTGCAATTGCAGGAGATGTGATTTTAAATGTGCTACACTACAAATTTTAAGTTGTTCCTGTTACTAATACCAGTATCGTAAATTAGCTTTTAGCACAATTTGCATGCCATCATACTGTAAACTGGGTATTTTTAGAAAATTTAGTACAATAAAAAGAGTCCATGTAAATGGAAGTGTGTTGCTCACTAATGCAGGAAGTGTGATTTTAAAGATCATGCACTACAGACCGAAGTTGTTCTGATACCAATGCGAGTATTGGAACCTAGAGTTTAGCACTATTTGCATGTTATACTGTAATTTGAAAATGTTATGCATAATTTAGTACAATAAAAAGAGTGCATGTAAATGGCAGGCTGTTGCACAAATGCAGGAAATCTGACTGAAAACAAGGAGACAATATAGACAAGGGTTGTTCCAAAACTGATACCAGTATTGAAAGTCTGATTTTAGCACAATTTGCATGTCATCATACTGTAATCTTGAGTATTTTCTGCATGATATAGTACAACAAAAAAGAGTGCAAGTAAATGGAAGGTTGTTGCTCACTAATGCAGGAAGTGTGGCAATAAACTTGGTGCACTAAAGATTAGAGTTGCTCTGATACCAATACCAAAGTATTAAAAATGCTTTCAGTACTGCCTAAAATGCTGTTTCTCGGATCTATGAGAACAGGAGTCTATGCACCAATAAAACACCACGTACATTATTAATAAACTTCAAATAGTTTCATACTTGGATAAAATGGCAGTTTTCTCAGAAATTAATTCTTCCCTGCTCTAAAACAGTAGCCTAAACAGCAAGCTGGGCTGTACAGCCACTGGCAACTACTGTTTAAGAGTGGCAAAGAAGACATTGCTTCTAGATAAAAGTCTGGAAGCAACACGAGCCATTTGCAAAATGTCAAACTAGATAATGAAGGAAAGTTTTATGCCATTCATATTCTGTATGTATTTGTTCATGTTTACGAAGAGTTTAACCTGAGCCATCCCATACAATGATAGCATTCATTGCACATCCATACACGGTTAGTAATATACAGCGGTTAATGTTTTTTTTAACACAATAGTATTGGATTGGAACTTGTTATGGCCAGATAAACGAGTTCAGGTACTGGTATCAAGATGGGAAAAACGGTATTAGAACATCTCTGGCACAGATAATCTGAAAAACACTCGCTGCAAAGAAAAGATTAAGATTCCGCATGAGAAAATTTATATTATTATTTTAGAGATGTAGTATTGTATATTTTAGGTAAGTGTTACTAAAAACATCTTGCACATCAGAAACTCTTATTGACAGCTGTTCCGAGTCAAAAATTCGAACAAAATTATGCTTTTTGTCGGTATGACTTCACAAGATGAAGATCTTAGGACCAAAACATCATCGATAAATTGAGTACAAGTGATTGAGAGTGTGCAGGACTTTTTTTTCACACTTAAAGTAAATAAAATGAGTTCATTTCATACCATCGCCTCCCCTGAAGCAACAGTGTGTGTATACAAGCAAAACCCTGGGGTGGCCTTAACTGTCACCAAGTGGATTATGGACTTTACACAGAGTGACCCTTGATTAAATGCAGCACCCTGCTGAATAGAGCGCCTGCCCTTCGCATCCATTAATGCTTTTATTTTAACCCCATAACAGCTATAAACGTCTGTGTGGCCATAAAGCAGATGAGGAATGATTGGAGTCATTGACTGTACTGTCAAATGCTCAGTGGATGGGGACATACTCCGCTGGGCCCTTTATGAGTGCTCCATCCCTCGGAGGAACCATCCGCACTGACTATAATGAACCTGTTAAAGCCTCTATAAATATTGGCTCCCATGCTTAGTGATCGTTTGAATACCTCTGAAATAGAGCGCCGTTTGCAAACAAGTGGCTGGGCGTTGGAGGTGGTGAAGCTAATACCTAATCAATGGAGGGACGCTCCCTAGCAGTGGGCCCTCGCAGAGCCTTGATTCATACACAGGGTGCGGATATAATGCGGTTTAGAATAAGCACAAAACTGCTGTATTGATTAACACATTATCAGTGTCAATAGGAAAAGTTCTTTCAGGAGGAAGTGGAAACTGCGGGGATATTGGCATGGCCATGAAGAAAAAAAACGTATCAAGACTGCAGTGGGAACAAATCATCTCCCTGCCAGTCTTAAGTCTGAGAAATTCAGACTCAAGAAGTCTCGGGCAGGGTCACTGGTGTCGGTGTTGCAAATTAGATGTGAATCTGGTTCTTCAACCCCAGGAAATCCCAACATTCCTAACTCGACAAAAGGTAGATTCTCTCCATGATGAGGGGGGATACCTAGATTTACAAGGTCTTAAGCGAGGCTACTCTGTGAAATTTCAACTACTTAAAGGAGAATAACACTAAAATTCAATGCTGAACCATGAAAATTAATCTGAATTAACCAAAATAGTCTATACCACTCCAGTCCAATGGGGTGTACACCAGAATTGTTCCTCTACTTCAGCATCTAATATAATTTTTGACGTGTCCTAGAAAAGCAAAAGTATCTTAGGATGCTACTTAGTTTGCATTAATTAGTGCGTTGTATTTAAGAAATGCAATACTTTATGGTGAAGTCAAAAAATGAAAAGCTGCACCTCGTTACCAAAATATGAATGATGTTTGACAAGTCACTGTGGTTTTTGACTTCAAAACAAAGGCAGAAAAAGTCAAACTGACCAAATCAGCAGGACTGAAAACTACAATCAATCTATACAGCTACTAAAGTTTTTCTGGAAAATTCACCCATTAACTTGTGCATGTAATGAAAGCTTATCTTTTTCGTCAATTTTGTTAGAATATTCACAAAGTGAAAACAACAGCAGGAGTGTTGCATCGTCACCAACTGACATTTTAAAAGAATACTTTTGGGCTCTTTTTTCCATTGTGATAGCAAAGCTAAGGACTGACAGAAAAGAAGGGAGAGCGAGGGACGATGACATGCAGGGAAGGGCCACAGGTTTAAAATTGAACCTTGGCCACTCCTAGGGAATGAGCCCATATGGGGCGCACGCTCTACAAGATGAACTAGACACCGACCCCCAACTGACATTTTTCATCTATAACTGCATGGCTAACTCAGACACAGAAGATGGCATTCCTCATTTCCCAGCATATTTAGAGCCGTAAAACCTGCTGCACATTGGATTTTGATCTATAACTGAGAAAATCAGCTGGAGACATCTCGGTTTTACAACTGATGCTTTTGGCCTTGTGTGACCTGAACTTGAAATCAATGAAAAGGTCATGCTGACAGTTTCTTTGTGCACCTTATATGAGAGGAGAGGAGCCACAAGAAAACAGTTTAATACTTTTAACAGGGTTAATATTAAGCATCAGTGCACTATTTTATCAATAATTTGAGAATTTTGCTGTCCTTAGTAAAATGTTAAGAATATAAACTTTAGTTCAAAGGTGTTTGCAGGTAATAATCTTGGAAAATCGCCATAATAAAACTGCAAATGTTAAAAGTGCTTAATGGTGCAAAAATTTTGAGACAGTTATCAAGGAACTTTTCCATATGCACTGCATGTGATAAAAGAGCCTCTGTAACCTTGACCTCCTCAGCCGCATCCACTTGTTTTGAAACTGAAATCATAAAGATATCATAAAGCTTGCAATGATGTATAAACTCAACCAAACATTGTACAAGTTCAGAGGGTGAGTCTCCCATTCTGTATCAAAGCAGCAGCTCCAAAGGGTATATATCAGCTAACATCAAACATTATAGTCTCACTTCTCTGCTCTCTGCGTTTGGGATGGAGTTATTCATAATCACAAAAATTGAGCAGACCACCGTGGGCCAAAATAAATGATGTTGTGGTCTTAAACTGAGTGAAATTCCTTTTAATCACAGCATCCGCAAGTTATACATGAACATATTTGGTATGCTTAAAGATATAAAAATGGTATATGTGACAGAAAGATGTAACATATGCATGCATGCTTTAAAGGCATGATTTTCTGTCTTTGGGAACGTCAATAACTATATTACTAAGTATATAAGACTGCAGCTGCAGGGTTATAGTCACCTTACATACAGTATATAGCAGTCATGTCCAAAGTCCAGCCTGGGGGCCAACTGTGGCCCTCAGACCAATTTTAAACAGCCATCAGCTTGTCTTTCAAATTATACTGTATGACTAAAACAATATTGTTTAATCAAGCAAGATCTCTTTGCATTTTTTTCATTCACCTCACAATGGCAGGGCTATCACAGTTTGTAGACATGCACCTAAGAACTGTAGCAAAACGTATGTGTTTTCATAAACAGACGGTAGATAAGCAAACTAAAGTTTACCTAACACTAGATATTTCCTGTTAGGTAGCAGACATGGCCATGGCAAAGAAGCATAACGTCGAAAGTGAGGGCTGCTACTTTTAGGAGCAGTGGAAAGTTGAATATTTTTTTTCACTTGAAGATAAAACAGTTGTGTTTGTGTCATTTGTGATTTGTCATGTGATTTTTTTAAAAATCTGTAAGATGCAAGGAGGAGCTGGCCCCCATGTATTTTCACATTATCCAATCTGGACCCCATTAAATAACGTTTGGACGCCCCTGGAAGAGTATTAATACAAAATAGCATAAAGTCATCAATTATTAGAATACGACCCTGTGCAAGCGCATATGCACGGATGTCCACTTACGCCGTTTTGACTTGCACAACTTTTTTGAAGTGAATCATTCCCTCAAGTTCGTGTTCCACTTCCCCGACCGCTCTTGTACTTTTCATCTTTTTCATCTCACATTTGTCTACTATCTGCCTCTCTCTCTCCTTAACGTCTCGGTCCTCGCAGTAGGATATAAATCACAAATGCAACGCACAAACACGTTTTCACTTTAAAGCAGAAACCTTTTAGGAATTGTTGCCGGTGTATTTGGGGGGAGACGTATTGCGTACTGCGCGCTGTTCGACAACTCTCCGGCGCGCGAGCGTACACACTGCCTACATCAATCAATTTCTGCAGGAGGTGCGTACGTTTCCCTCTCACCAAAGTGCATTATATTTCTCACGAGAATCTCATTTCTGACGCGTTTCTCAATTATTAATGCCACTTGTCCGTAACAGAATAGGGAAGTGGGATGCTTACCTTCACCGACGCGCCTTCATTGACTTGACCAGCGGCTCCCTCTTGGGTTGTTGGGAATCCTGTCGACGTGCGCAGAGGACTGATGGTAATCTGGGCAATTTAACAGATCGGAGCGCGCATCCTTCCTCCCGCATTAAACTACATCGGTGAAGAGTAACGCTGGCATGATGTATGAGTGGCAGTGTGAGTGAATACCGCCCGTAGGGGGAGAGACGGAAAAAAATCAAGATGAGTGAGATGGGGAAGGAGCGCGCAGGACTAGAGCGGGAGAAAAGTTGTCCTCGGAGCAACAAAAAGTTGGAAAAAAGCGACTCCAGTGCCACCGGATCCTGTCCGAAATTGATGTTTTACATAACCAAAAAAAGGAAAGCGGGGAGAAACAGGCAGGTGTAAGGGGAGAAAGCGCGCAGGGGAGAGATCCGGGATGAGAGCGCAGAGAGAAACAGAGAGAGAGAGAGAGAGGGGGGAGGAAAAAGGGAGACTGAGCCTCCAGCTCACATCAGCCCGGCTGCATTTAAGTTTCTATCAGCTGCAGACTGTGTTGTGCACGTGCTCCCGTGGACGTGAGACAGAAAATTGACCTGCACAGTGAAGAGAGCGCACAAGGAAAAATATATGTAGACGGTTGGTGGCCAGAAAGCGGATCGATCGGGTTATAATTTTGTCCAAAGTCGGGGGAAAATAAAGTTCATGGAGGAATGAAATTTGAAAACAGATGGCGAATCCCGTCGCCCCTAAATAAGATTCGATCTCTGGGAATGGAGTGTAGATAATATTTGGTTGGACGTTTGATGAAAATGACGGATTTTTCATTTTGGACAGGTGGGGGTAGATGGAGTGAGGGGGAGGAGGGGGGTGGAGGTGAAAGAGGGTGGATATGATGTGTCTGGGGACAGAAACTAAACTTGGGGAGAGGAGGACGCAGTGTTTTTCCCCCCTTCAGATTTCATCCAAGGATCTCATCCCCTTTCTCCATTTGCCCCCAGGGCGCACACAATACCCCCCACCCCCCAACACACACCTCCCCTCCCCTCACCCCGCAAAAGGGGCGGCGGGTGGAAGGAGGAAAAGGAGAGAAAACAAGAATACCAAATAAATGAGAAATTTTCGTACAGGCCCCGCTTCCGTGCGTTCCATGCTAGCAATAACAATTAAATATCGACCGCTTTCCCGGCCGGAGAGAACCTGAGATACCCAGAGACTGCCAAGTACCGAGACCCCCCTCTCCATTTCTCCCCATCTTCCACATATGCACTCACTCACTCCCTCACTCTCCTCCTTTTCTCGTCATCCCCTCCCTATATACCTCTTTTCCTTCTAATCCAAGTCCATCAGGCCAATCTCTTCTAATTTGGTGTATCTCATTTCTCTTGATTCCATCCCACAACCCATTTCAGCTCCACTTTTATCATTGCTGATTTGGGGGTGGCCTCTCGGACACACTCCCATTTTCTCTCAATGCGAGAGGACTTCCTCACACCATGCATGTTAGTTTATCAAAATCAATTATGGGATTGAGATTCGCGTTGCTTTCCCTTTGGGCGTGAGAGCTGCGGGCTCCTTGGAGCTGTACTGGCAACACTCTGCTTCAGCTTCACTCTGACAATTGATGTGTCATTTTCAGCACATCTGTGTGGCTGGTTTTCAACACAACATGCTCACAAAGACACTTATTGACACAGCATTGTGTTATTAAAATATGCTGTGTTTAAAAAGAGCACAAACATGGGCACAAATGTGATGGAAATTAACAAAAAATGTGGCACGGGAATGTCAAAACCAACAGGAAATGAGATTAATATGAAAGACTATAGTTAAATGGACAATCGGTAAGATCCTCCTTGGGAACTTCTTATTTTGTGTTTTCCTTTGAGGCATGGATTTCTTTTGGATGAATTCAGGCTTGGCAATTTATTTTTGAGACCTGCAAGGCTCATTGTTGAATACGATGTGCTATAATTTGGTGGTCTATCATATCTGTCAAGAATAAAAGTGCACAAATAAATGTTGCAGAAGTTGGACACAACCAAAATAAAGACATGGATATGTCATATGGCATGTTTTTGACCATGAGTTGTTATAAAATGGCAAAAAGATGAGCTCCTAAGAGATCCACTGACTCTTTGAAAACCATTCGCCTCTTCTTGGGCGACCTATGATTTGGTGAAATTAGAGATGATCCAAAAGATAAAAGTGCACAAATTAAATGTTGCAAAAGTTGGTCACAACCAAAATAAAGACATGAATATGTCAAATGGCATGTTTTTGGACATGAGTTGTTATGAAATGGCAAAAAAAGATGACTACCTGAGAGATCCACTGACTCTTTGAAAATCTCTTGCCTCTTCCTGGACTGTATGGTTTCCTTTTATGGCGGATAAATGGATTCTTGGCATTTTATGAAACCAGATCACTATAAAATGCGGCGAGCTAATTTGGTGGGGTTAAATGGTCCAAAAGAAATAAGTACACAAATAAATTTTGCAGAGGTTTGTCAAACTGACCAAACTAAAGAAATGCATACTTTTGGCTATGAGCTTGCAGAAGACTGTATAGTTTCATTGTATGGCTTCAGTTTATAATGGATAAATGGATTCTTTTATGAAACCTCTGAGGATCATTATAAATTGTGGTGAGCTATAATTTGGTGAAATTAGAGATGTTCCAAAAGATAAAAGTACACATGCATTAGCAGAGTATACATTTTTTGACCTCTGGAAGGATTTTGTGCCGTACACAAATGCACCTTTCCGGGCATTGATTTCAAAACCTGTGTGGCTCCCTGTGCAATATAATGACCTATAATCTAGTGCTCTATATACAACAGGGGACAATAGAGTCTGGGGGTCTCAGACTTTAGACAAAAAGACAAACAGGTAGACTCCATTCCTTTGCAACAACCTCCTTTTGTTGATTGACGGGCCCCCTGGATTTGTGCAACTCGTGACAAGACTGCCAGAGAAGTGGCATTATGTTGGACTTATAAGTCCTGAGCACGCCAATGCCAACTTTCCAAACGAATTGCACAACTATCAAAAGTTTCTCCATCATTGTCGTTGTGTCTTCTCTCACTCCTCTTTATATTTTTTTCCGCCTCAGAACTTCTCTCTGCTCGCACCCAAGCCATTCAATTTCTATTTATTTCACCCCCACCACCACTACCCCCACCACTACTCGAGCCCCCCCCAACCCAACACCTCCTCTCGGTCTCCCTCATCCTCCTTCTCATCTCTCCTTTTTCACACCTCTGCGCATCTCCTCACTCGCTATTAAAACCCATTCTTCCCCTGTTGTCGCCCTAATTCTCCTCTCCTCCATCCCGTCGTCTTTTCCCTTTTCCTCAGACTTCCCTCCACCTCGTTATCTCCCCCGTTTGACTTTAATTAGTTAATGCATTAATTATCTACGCCCCAATACCTGCACCATTAACATACCCTCTCCTCCCCGTGGCTCCCCTCTCTGCCTCACCCCGAGGCCTCTGGGCTGGAGAAGCTGTATGGACACGCGGGCAGGCGCGCGCACACGCACAGACACACAAAACTGCGCTCTCCCTTTTTACCCCATGCCTCTTTTTCACTCTATTTCTCGCTCTTCCACTCTTTGCCCCCTACCTATTTCCCCCAAGTCATCTCTCTCCCCCCGTCTATCTTTCTCCTGCCCCCCTATACTCTCCTCTTTTTCTCTCTGTGCCTTGCAGTCGCCTCTGCCGGCTGGTCTCTCTCCCCGGCGACGGAATTATGAAAAATGCGCCCATCGACAGAGCGCCTCAGCTTCGATTAGCCGAGATGGGACATGACAGGCCGCGATCAATACTTATACCGTCCTATAACGTGTCAACTAATGAATCAATCTCGGCTAAATTTTCCATTTTTCAAAAGCCGACGCGAGAGACTGGAATATCCTCTTTTGTAAAGATATTATTATCGATTTCGTCGGCAATTTGACATCGGGGGTAGTTAATTCCACTCTAGAATAAAATTGAAAACACTTGAGATTGAAGTGAGAGAGGGAGAGAGAGGGAGAGAGAGGGAGGGGAGAGGAGAGGAGGGGAGGCAAGGGCAGGCAGGAGGGGAGGGGGAGACGGCTGTTGACTTGATAAAAGAGAATGGGAAGATGGAAGGAAGGGGAAAGGGGATGGGAAGAAGAGATACTACTGGCGGTGTTGCAGAGACACAAGCAGTATCTATCTATCTATCTATCTATCTATCTATCTATCTATCTATCTATCTATCCATCCTGAGAATAAACATAAGAAACTGGAAGACAAGGATAAAATACCTTTTTGTTAGACTATGTCATGGGTGAACAAAATAACATGAACGCCTGCACAACACAAATATGGTCTTGCATATACCACATATGTACTGTTTATACTTCTCTATTTATGGTGCACATAGGGCGCTGAATACATTTTTAAGGCTGTATATGTTTCCCGGTATTTTGTCAAACCACTTACAAGATTTACGCTGAGCAAAATGCTCAATGTTTTTATTGAACATTTCAAAACGAACTCTAGCAGGGTTTGTACAAGGTACAAGGTAGATTTATTGTCACTTTTCTAAAAAATGGTTTAAGAAGAAATGAAATAAAGGTTGATCCTAAATCATTCAAGTGCTGTTTTAATCGACTTGGATATATGAGTGACAAGTGTGATGTATGTCTACATATGCACTGCATGCATATATATATCTATATCTATCTCTATATATATATATAATATTCTATTTTCTTTACTTGTTCATTGACCTATTTTATCCTATTTTATATCCATACAACTTGTTTTTTTTATTTCATTCAATGTATTTTAACTGTAATAGTGCTTTGGCAAAATATCAAATGTCCTGCCAGTAAAGCCTACTGAATTGAATTTTTTGACAAATCCTCATTAAAACAGAAGTTGCTTGTCAGCGTTCAGTCATGTGATTGTCAATTAAGCTAAAAAGAAGTTGGCCGACTTGTTTCAGATAACTACCATGTGCATTTTATGTCATATTAACAAACCGTAAGTTATGATAACATGACCGTCCGTGTGTTTCCGTGCACAAACGTGCACACGCATGAATGTGTGTGTGTCAGGGGAGAGAGGCAGCGAGTCAGCATGTGTGTCAGAGTGAAATATAGATGGAGGAGGCCAGTGTGTGTGAGGGTCAGCGAGGTGCAGTGTAACTGTCGACAATCACAGCCTTATTTACCTGTCAAAAACACTATCATCCCACACAGCCCCAGCCAAGCAATTTCTCCTGTCTCTTCCTCCCTCCTCTCCCTCGCTCTCTTTCTCTCCCTCCCTCTCTCTCTCTCTCTCTCTCTCTACCTCCAATTACAACCTAGAGGGCTATTTCTCTCCAGGACAAAAACACTCCCCACAAGCCCTCCCTCTCTTTTCCGATAGCCCCTTCTCTCTCCCCATCGTTTCTACCCATCTCTCTCTTTTTTCCCACTCTCACCCGTTCTTTTTCCTCTGCTGAGAGTTGGAGAGTGGAAATGAACAAGCTGTAAACACACACCACTTATCACAGTGTATGCTGTTGTGTATTTGTTGGCGAAGGCTGGTGAGGTGAAGGCTGTGGTATATGAGGCCAGAGGTGTGGGCTACTGTACCAGACGGAGAGACGCAAAATAAAGATGCACCACAGGTTGAAAGGCAGTTTGATCAATGCACTGCTGGTCGCTCACTACACCCTTCTGCTATAAAGCTGCAACTCCTTAAATGTGCATGGTTACAGAGTATGTTGAATGTTTTTTACAGACTGTGTAGAATAAGTCTTGTGCTGTCTGCTCTCTTATGCTGTTGTGAGGGCCCGCTGTCCCTGACTGATACTGCAGTCAATATTCCATATTTTGTTATCATCAACAAATCCCAAATAAAAGACCCAAACCATCAACAAACTGATCCTATTAAGTGGTCGGATGTAGATTATTCCTCTGTGTGACACACGATTGAACTGGTGTCATGATACTTATGATAAACACAGGAATTTGAGCTTATTTTATGTCAATCTAACAACACCACAATGCCATGCATAAATGTGTGTTCATCCACTGCTGAAAATAGTCGCTAACAAATGCACTGTTCACTAATGTTTAAGTAGAACTTGCTAAAAACTACACTTGGTGTTTTAGGATATTACCGAGTCTTTTTTAAAACATGAAACCATTTGAGTTCCTTGTGATTTACACGTTGGGCATCAGGCTGAATGTACAGACACGGTAAGGAAGTTGTTGAGTGTTAAAATACAGAACAACACATAGTGAGTTTCATGGGAATTGTTGACAATAACAAAAATATAGAATAAGACCAGACACACCAAAAACAACAAAGCTTTTTGTATACACAGATTTTCCCCCTACCCATCTTACTGCCTATGTGGTCATAGCCAGCCAGGTTAAACTACACTCAAGCCTGTGTACTCACCCTATACACAAATCCTAATGGTATCAGATAAAAAGCCAAGTTATCATCATCTCTGTAATATCCTAAAAATTACAGTTTATTCAGTTTTAATAACTTCTTATTCTACGCTGATGCGTGTCGGATGTTTAAAATCATTTATGATCTCTCTCGTCCTAGACGATGCCCGGTCTATATCCAGCAGTGTCAGTGGCTGAAGTCGGCACTCAAGTGTCATCTCCAGCGATTTTAGTTATCAATTAACACTGACTGACTTACATGTGTTATGCTGTCTTACATGTATATGCTGCACTATTGTTGTTTCAACCTGTCAAGAAACAACAGACTCAAACTATTAGCTGGCTAACTTTGGTGTGATTTCTTTTACTTGTGTGCTGTCCCTGCATAAAGATAAACAATAAAAGTAAATTCCCTTAAATCACACTTATTAGAATGAAAAGAGTAATAAGAAAAAGAGTTATATTAGTTTAGTAGTGTCCACTGGAGAGCATCAAAATGTCTTTAATACACATTAAATGACAGAAATCTAAGACACTGTTTGAAGTAGTATGGTTTTTACTGTTCTGCTGCATTAAATATAGAAATAGAGGATATTTTTCAAACGGCTGACCATTTTGTCAAAGACACTATGCAAAAAAACCGGATCATAAGCCCTCAATTTAGAATGTTTCAGCCAGTAAAACAAGTTCACTGTCCAAAAAGGACAATGCTTAATACTTTGAGCATGGCTGTCCCTGGTGCTGAAGTTGTTTTCCCCCCAAAAGAGAAATGTTTTTCTGTTAACATTGTAGAGCTTCAAAAGTCACAACAAGTAAATACTGTCTTCTGGGAGTTGGGGGCTCTGTAATGTCAAAAGCAGTCTCATTAGATATAAACAAGAGGGGTTTATCATATCCACTGCTTTTAGTAACAGTTTATTTTAATTAATTATGCTTACTTTTGGGCATTTTCCCATTAAAGGAACAGTGTGTAAGATTTAGGGGGATTTCGTGGCATCTTGTGGTGAAGATTGCAGATTGCAATCAGCTGAAACTGCTCCTGGTTGGAATTGGAGGCGGTTTTTTTTTCTCCCGTAGTTGAATTATCATCAGAGGACTCTGTCTCTCCAAAACAAACTGACCAGGTGATGAAAACTGAAAAAAAAATTACTGAATAAAGCAGTTTCACGTTACAAAATCATTGTTCACCTATGCTGTTCAACACATTGTGGGCAAACTGCTAGCCCAACACCTGCTAATGTGTGCTCACCTATAACTTAATGTCAGCTCATCCTATATCTGCACCAAACAATCAGGAGCCGAATTTGGGGGCAGAATCATCCACAGGGGTTTCCTCCTCTCCAAAACAAACAAGCCAGATGATTTAAACTATTAAAAACACTGAAAAAAGCAGTTTTACATTTTAAAAAAATCAGTGTTTTTTTGATGCTGCTCATCATTAAGGGGCTACTAACTACTGTGGATGATGTGAAAGCGCAAGTGGCCCTATCTAGAGCCAGTGCTTGGTTTGTTTGTTCTGGACTACTGTAGAAAAATGGCAGTGAAACATGGCAGAGAAACATGGCGATCTCTGTGGATGTGGACCCGCTCCCTATTTAGTTAAAAACAATTCCTTCTAAGGTAACGAAAACACAAATATTCTTATTTTCAGATGATTTTACACCAAATAAAATGTATTTTTAAATAGACATTATATCACATCACATCTCTAATTGCCAATATATCCCACACTTTACCTTTATATGAAATTTTTATGTGTATTTAGATTGAGCATTATAGTACAACAGACACACACACACACACACACACTCTCTGTTTTGCCGTGCGTACAATGCATCTGTTAATGGCATCTTTGCACCTGCAGAGATGTAAATTTAGATTCACGAGATGTTGGTTTGTTAAGTGAATTTACCAGGATTTTGCCAGTAATCATCTCTCTACAAAAAACCATACCAGGCTGATTACTGAGTGCGATAGCAGGATGTTTGACAGACAGTGACAGATTGGAACGACGACTGCTCTGCCGCCTGGCTCAAAAGCCACTCAGAGGATTTTTGCTGATACATGACTGTGGTGGATACTTGGGTGGCCTTTTATTTCCTGAACTGAGCCTTGATGCCTGTGACTGAAACATACACACACACACTCACACACACACACACACACACACACACACACGAGCAGACTGATAGCAGTCCGCTGTCTGTCTTCGTGACTGGCTCTGTGAAAAGGCCATCTGACAAAGCCATTAACAGGGCAGTGTAATACCTGTGTCTGTAGTGAGCTGAGTGACACAAAAAGACATTTATGGGCACTGCCATGACAGGAGTAGTTCAGTGACATCTGACTGACTGGATTGCGAACTGGTTGACAGATAAAGGCAGGCAGAGACACTAACACCGATGAGACAGTGATGGAGACAAGAGACAGGACATGACAGAGAGAGCGATGGAGGATTCACATGTTCCACAAGACTGTCTACACACGGGAACATGTCGGCATAATTTCACTCACTGTATCGACACTTCAGCGCCAAAGTTTTTCAAAATGATCAAAAAGGGCCAAGATTTTACCCAGCTGGGGGTCAAGTTTGAGCACACAAGGTGTACAGTTAATGGAGGGCTGAGTGTTGTATTTTGAAATTTCAGCACAAAAATGAATTTTCATTATCAGTAAGTGTAGCACTTTGCTGTAAATTATGGGGAATTGAGATGTCATTTTCAGATTCAAGCCAGAGAATGGACGCACAACTGTAAGGAGCAAAAGACAGAAGGAGCTAGAGAGAGTTATAGACAGTAAGACAAAAAGAAAGTCAGGGCAGAAATGTAAAGTGGGAGACAGAGACAAAGCATGAGACCAAGGGAGAAAGAGAAAGAGAAGAATGATGTTGAATTGAGTGTGTGTGTGTGTGTGTGTGTGTGTGTGTGTGTATGTGTGTGTGTGTGTATGTGTGTGTAGTGTGTGCAGCCAGGGCAGTAGGCAGAGGCAGCTAAGCAGAACCAGCCAGCCCTCACAAACCAATCAGGCCTTCATTAGGCTGGGCGGGAGGGATCGATGGCCAGCCCGCATCAATTAAACAGCACCCGCACCACACTATATATACACACACCTTTCTATACACTGCCATCACCACCACATACGCACACTGTTCACACACCTATTATGTTACAGCAACACTAAACACATACACAAACATAGAATGCAGACCTACAGAAAAGAGCAAAAAATATGCAAAGGAGACTCAATTACGCATCTTTCACATCCATGTCACTCAGTATTATTTTTTCAATCGCCAAACTGAAAACAAAACACAATATATTTGTGCTTTTCTTCATACAGTAAATCCAACACTGCTAATATGTGCAATAGCTAAAACACGAACTGATTTTATAAGACAATAAATCGATTCCTCCAGGTTTTGGAACACCTTTGCTGAAAGTTTCATAAAAAATAAAACGCAAAATAATCTAAGAGTAACAATATCCATTACTTACTTACTTACTTACTTAAAAAAGAAAAGAATTATCAAAAATAAATCCTGCCTTCTAAATATAGGAAAAAAGTGTGTACTTTTAAAGGCATTCTCCAAACTGCAATCACACTGTAAGCTGTCCATTCGCTCTTTCAACCCCGACATACACTCACAACATCGATAACACCCAATTACACCCAAGCTCACACATGGTGGGCCCTGAAAACACACAATTACATGCGCTCCGGACACACTTTTTATTAACACTCAATTACACACACGCATAAATCACTGACGAGCTGTTGCACCCACGAGAGCGTAACTGGGGATGGCTGTGTGTGAGGGATGGATCATTTTCTTTTTGCCATTGCTTTCACAAAAGGCCAAAAAATTATTTAGAAGTCAGTCTACAGATTGGTCAGGGCATGTTATGGATCTTTCACAGAGGATAGACACTGTCTGGCATGAGTTGGTCCACAACAGCTATAATATGTCCTTTAAATTTGGTGTTGATTTGCAGATGCAAATGCAGAACCACTGACATCTAACTAGCAAGCGAGTAGTGTCTAATACAAAGCCAATTATTCTGATACGTTTTCTACGGCGTCCCAACACCAAAGCGCTGTGTGCAGGAAGTTCACCTCCAAATAAGATTCCCAAAATTGAGTTGATGCTGTTGCCTCAATACAAGAGAGTGCTGGGTTTTAATTTCTGGTAAAGTTGTTTGTTCTCCCCACGCCACGTGGGTTTTCTCCAAGGGCCCTATTTTTCTCCAGTAATTCAAAGGCATTAAAGTGAGGTGAAAATAGAGTCTAAACATCGCCAAAACAGAATGTCTCACAACCCAGAGTCTAGTCCAGCGACACTTAACTTAAGGCCAGATAGGGTGCCAGGTATCCTGCCAAACATTTTTCTAATTTACAATAAAAAATAGACTGGTTAAAAATGGGATTGTTTTTTGTACTTTGAGTGTAAATAAGATTGAGGAGTGCATTAAAAAGCTTCAAAATAGAGCTTGTAATAAAAGGGGAGGATACTGGATGCCCTAACAGAAGTCCAGGATTTGCCCCAAATGTCCTCAAATACTAGGAAAGCCCCTGCGTTGGGTTGCTGTGACTGGTTTTACTTCTTGGCAGAGGACAGAAAACATTGAAAGCTTGAAAACAGGCAAAAAATGTTTTATATATACAGATAAATAATATCAATGCTTGTTATCAACTGACCTCTGTGATTTTGCAAAAGTGGCCCACAGGCAAAGCAAGTTAAGCATCCATGAGCTAGTCTATATATCCAGCATGCAGTGATACACAGGATATAATTTGATGTGTTGTATAGTACAGAACATGATATTCATTGTGAAGCACTTTGAGAGATATAGGGACAAACATGACCTCACTGAAGTTGTTTACAGCAGAATCAAAGACATGATCCAAATGTAAACAAGTGTAGCATCACCACTAAAACCCAAAACAAAGGGTTAGGGTTATATTGTATTCAATAGCTCCTATATTTTTAAGCAAGCTCACATTTGTAAGCTTCGTATAGTATGTTTGTTTAGCTGTATGTCAGCATCTGTATCGTCCTGTGCATTTCTACTCTGCACAGTGTTTGAGTATATTGAGTATCAAGCTACACAGATCTGCATTTAAATTCCTTGTATGTCCAGATATACTTGACCCATAAAGGTGGTTAAGAGGATAAGAGGTCATTAAAAAACCCAAAGACAACAACTGATTTGGAGTTTAAAATGTTATGTTGATGGTTTGTTTACAAGGTTGTGTCCACTGCAGGAAATATAGCTTATCTTTATAATTATGAGCATCTTAAAACAAACATTTTTTTTTTACTATTATATTGTTCTTTGCTCGCTTACCTTGTATACACATTGCCGCTGTAACAATGCAAATTTCCCCGTTGTGGGACATATGTGGGATTATTTTATCTTATCATGAATTATTATTGGGATCTTAATAGTTTAAGCTTTATTGCACAGCACATCAACAAAAACAATAACAACAACACATCTAGAGGAAGTAACACTCAAAACGTTAACTCGGTCATGAGTCTAATGTTGCACAAATCTTCTGATTTTCAGGTTATTAGATGTATCATGGTTATGTTATTATCAGAGCGTCGCCTATAGTGTATTTCAGATATGTTAACAAACAATTATAAATATTGCAAAATTTTATTAATGTTGAATTAAAAACTGCTATGGAAAGAAAAAAGCATGATTTTTTATTTTTATATAAATCTTTCATTGCTTTTTGGATGAGACAGATAAGATGCAGAGGCTCTTCCCTGACCGGCAGACTGACACAAGTTCCCCCCCTAAATCCCCGCTGCGCTTGCGGCAAAACCAGCGTGGTGAAAATATTCAACTCCAAAATAAATGTGTCTGTATTGGGCGATTACCGGGCCACGCTTCCTGAGCCCCACGCGTCACCTGCTCGCCGTGGCATTGACACGTCAGTCTCCCGCGGCTAACGCAATGTGACAGTGTTGAGATTATAATATCTGGCCCGTATTACCGGGCATTAACGCCATTACCGCGCCCCGCCCGCTCAGGTGGGACACTCCGGGACTAAAAGAGAGACAGAGCGAGAAAGATCAGGAAATTGAGAGAAGGCATTGTGGAAAAAAGGAGGGAGGAGGACGACGGGATAGATGAATGAATTTGAGAAAATGAGGAAGCAGTTAAGGTCTGTACAGTGTAGTGGAAGGGTGGTATGAACATTTCACAATCAAATGAGAACGATGGGGCGTTTCTGTCTGATTTTATGGCATTTCAGGAGGATGCATTCAAGGAGCAACTGCAGTTTATTGTGATATTGCATGTGGCAAGTAAACCATTACTGAATAATGATGCTGAAATCTGCCAGAGTATAAGTTTGTGTGTGTGTGTGTGTGTGTGTGTGTGTGTGTGTGTGTGTGTGTGTGTGTGTGTGTGTGTGTGTGTGTGTGTGTGTGTGTGTGCGCTCCTCATGACAGAAGAGGGGCTGCGGTGTGATATAATAACAGAGAAAAGGGCTAAGAGGGGGCAGCCCAATTGGATAAAGCTATTCTAATAATGAACAGCTGAACAAGCACCATCACTTCACATGATTTAATGTTTACACCACGCCACGCCTGGTTTCATATCGCTTTTCCAGGGCCTTCATTTGTTTCACCCAAAGAAAACACTTCTATTCCACAGCCTTGTTGTTTTAATTAGGGAAATTAATAAATAAGAATAAATTAATGTGGCCTCCTCGCCTCCTCCTGTACCCCCCAGAATGGTGGCAGGCACCGCCGCCTGCCTCCCTGCTCGCTCGCCTGCATGGGATGTATTTGCGTGCCATAATTAACGCTTAATAAGTAAGTGATTCATTATGATTAGCGTGCGGATTCGCCGTAATGGCCCCTCTCTGTGCTAGCAATCAACCTCACTCTGTTTATCCACACGTTAGCCCCCTGATCCATCTCTGTCTGCGCTCCCCAATCTACATATCCGCCACTGTACTCCATTCCTCCGGTACTGATGCCGGGCCATTTGTTGGGCTGCTGGTGGAGGCCTCTATCAATCTGAGTGTCATTAGGGATGAGGAGGATGAAGGGGCCTCATTGTCATCAAAATAAGGGGGGGCTGTCATGAGAGGGAAGGATCGCTCATTTTGGGGATGGGGTTTTAGATGCAGAAGTGAAAGACTTGTTTATCTGAAAAGGAATTAATAGGTTTGTCAAGTGAAAGGATAAGCTGTTGTAAACTAGGCTTCGTGTGTCAAAGGATCACTCATTATCACTCATCAAATCAAGTATGTTGATAGGTCCTTTGCACAAACCCCAGGAGGAAAGGAGATTAATTCATTATTGTTGTAATTTTTGGGGTGGGGGAATGCTGAAGTACTGTGACTCTTGTAATGTGATAGAAACTCATTTAGATAAAGTCTCTTGGGGGCAGTCTGTTTAATGTTTTGCATTCACTTGTACACCCTGAGGGTGGTGTTTAATGCACCAGCGGTGGAGTAATCTGAAGAGCAGTGCTTGTGATGACACCATGAGGCCTTTGTGACAGGAGGCACTGATGGATTTACAACTCATATGTATATTGAAATAATTCCTCTCCATACTGCTTGTAAAGATTTCCCTTCCTAGTGCAACTGCACTGTAAAGGCGAGGAAATGCCTTAAGTTTGTACAGTGTTGTCCGACCAAATCTGATTGAACAACAGTTAGGCTGGTGTAAAATTTTTCAAACCAGTGTGATATCGAGTCAAATACTAGAATGGACTACTGTATTAAATTTTACTACTACTGTGTTGCACTTGACTCAGAAACCACTCGCAAGTGCAACATCATAAAACCGTGTCATACCAGCAAGTGTGTATCCAACTATCATCTCCCAATGCACAAAACTGGGGCTCTCTGTCCACACTGAATACATTAAATATGCTGTGAAGTTACATCATGTAAACAAGCCACATAGCTATCAGCTGTGCACTTAAGATCAGACTGGATGGGTGAGTACTTGCTATTTTCCAACATTTTTAAACAGAAAACACTTTTTGTCGCTGTGAGTTTTTGTGATATTTACTATAAATGGCAGACAATATTGCCAACAGTTAGATGGTTGTTATTAGTGCCAACTATTTACCAGAAACTTTTAGCTCTGTGGCGATATCTCTCCAGCTAGCTGACATCGTAATTCAGATTTTGTAGCGACGATCTCTTCAGTTGCTTTCAAAGCGAGTGACAGGAATAATCAGAAACAGGGCGTTCAATAAAAGATCAGCTTAAAACGACGCACCGTGTTGTTCGAGGCCAGTTAGTATACCCTTTTCAGGAGCTTCAAATTCAAAATGTTGCCATACTGTTCTTGTCTCATCACCCAAAAAACACATTAACTTTCTTGTAAACAAATAAAATCTGCACTGCTCTGGTGAAATATGATCTCCTTCATGTTGCCGCTGCTCAATTCAGTAGTAAATTGTGGCTCCATTACTCCATTCATAAACAAACACAATATTATGTTAATCACCTTGTCATGCTGCTTATTACTAATACAATGCATGTTAAAAGGTTCAGAAGGTTTGCATAAAATCCAACCAGTTTAAGTTTGAACACCAGACTGGACTGGCAAAGCAGAAATCGACCCAACTCTAGCAGGCAAGTGTAAATAGCTGGTCTGAATGGCTACACTTAAAGGCTATGTTTGTGTGTGTGTGTGTGTGTGTGTGTGTGTGTGTGTGTGTGTGTGTGTGTGTGTGTGTTTTGTGTGTTTCTGTGAGAGGGAGAGAGCCACTGGAGAGAGTGAGAGATCTGAAACGTTGATGGTGGTGGCTGAAAAAAAATGATGTGACAATTTATACTCAATGTTCGCGATAAAGATATTTTACACACACTACTTGGAACAAACCATAATACATCGGGTCTAATTGATATATCGCCCGTCCTTTTCCTCAAATGACAAATTTGCCTAAAAGGGATCGACAATCTGAACAGCATACAACACCTTATATCCTTGGACTCAATATTTAGCAGACTTTCTGTTCAAACAAAAATAACAGCATCAGTTGTTTCAACACATTTCCAACAATATTTATGTTCAAAATCACAAAAACCACTGGCAGCTGCAGGAATTATGACTCTTCCAATCATGACCCTGATTGTTGCCTAACCAAGTCGGTTTTTGTGTCTAAACTCAACCAAACTTTAACCGTAGTGGTGTCAAACTAGAAAAAAACTTCTACAATGGTGATTTGTAACAATTTTGGAAGACATTGACAAATGATGTCATCCTGCCAATCCGAATGTCAGATCAGAAAATTACTATATTTGATGTTTTTGGAGGGCAATTACAGAAGGTGTACTTTGATGTTTAATTTGTCAGAGTTCTTGTGATTTGGATAACCTATGCTTTCATTGGAGATCCCACAAAGTCATTTTCAGATCTGCCACCCCTTTGTGTGCACATACATGCAGGCAAACCTGCAGGAATGTCAACACACACACACACACACACACACACACACACACACACACACACACACACACACACACACACACACACACACACACACACACACACACACACACACACACACACACACACACACACACACACAAACAACACACACACACACACACAAGCATACAAAGAAACATGCACTAACAACTCAGCCAGCTTGGAGGGGATCTACCTGAAGATCACCTCAATGAGCTTTCTCACCAACAACTCCTCTTGACAGCAGTCTGCTTGAGCCATTTTGTACCCTGTGAGAAAGGTTTGCACTCTCTCTGTGCTCCCCCTCCACCCCCCATCAAACCTCCTAGAATGTTCATTGCCCAGAAAATAATTTCTCTAGTCATTTCAGCGCCTTTGTGAGCGGCAATCAATTTCTCTTCTCTTCATGATGGTCCCGCGTGTGGGCACAGAAGTTTGACCTTCTCTAAAAGATCTATCAATTTATCCGTCCATCCTGCAACCTATCCATTAATGTTTTCATCTTCCCCTGTTGTCTTTTTTTCTTGTCTCTCGCTGCTCTGACTGTTGGGTGGTAAAGTGGCTTTAAGCTTATGTGCTCTTCAAGACCTGTTTGTGCAATTATTCCACAGTCTTTGAGCTAGACCAAAATCAGCCGGGGGAGAAAATGATGGTCATTTTGAGGAGGAGAATATGCACTTGAGACAAAGGGAAGGGAAGCCCATTTTTTGAACATGGTGACAGTTGTGAACCCTGGGAGGGAACCAGGTCAGGCTAAGGCTAAATGACATATCACATTACCAGCTAGGGGTCACCCAATTTCTCCCAATCTAACCAGCATTTCTGTAGCAATAAAAGCTAACCTATTGTTTATCTGTCGGTCTCCTCCTGCTCATACATTCATCAGCCACTCTATAAAAAATATACTGTATTTTGTTGACATGTACCTTTTTCGCAAAAACCATATTTACCAAAAAGACAAAATTTTAAATGTAATTTTTTCCCTGCACCAATACTGTTACATAATTCTATTTTCTCAGGAAGTGCAAATTTTTAGAAGAAAGTGACAATGTCAGTGCTGGTAGTTTGATTAGTCCATTATTCGTGTGGAAGGGCACTAATAACAGTGTTCATTTCAAATTTGCTAGTTCAAATTATGGATTAAGATACAGCGCACTGAGTTCACAGGAGTACACCTTGATGTGAGTTTTGAAGAATGTACTCTACATAAAGATGGACGACGTGACAGCCCCCCGAAAGTCAAGCCAAAACATGTCGATTGCCACCTGGTGGCAGGCTGCAGTATAGTTCATAAACTCCACCCCCTCCACTTTAGCGGACAGGACATGGGCCTAAGTAAAATATCACAGTACACATCAAATACATTTTTTCCAAAATGGTTTCTGCCATTTTTTTATCATGCTGGTGTTTGCTCAAGTGTTCAGTCAGTGTGGACTTGATCATTGGTGCTGTTCCTAGCTAGCTAGCAGACAAGTGAGAAACCCCAATGGGGAGCAGTTTTTAACTTTTCAAGCAAATTTCGTACCATATCAGTTGGTCAAACATGACAACAATCAATCTGTCTCCTCTACACATACTTCTTTGCTTTTGGTTGAGGCTGCAACTCCCCAATCAAAGTTTACCAAAGTTGAACATCATGCGATGTGAAGATGGAAATTTGCTTTGCTACCACAAGCAGGTGTTTTACTCGCCACTCTGCTCACATAGAATTGAAGTGAATGGGAAGCAAATATTCACCAGTGTTAATTTTGCTTACATGTGACTGTGCTGTAACATATTCTGAGTGGCATACAATCTTAACAACATTATGGGACCTCAACTATGTCAAAAACTGACAGCTTAAATCACATAAAGGTTTATAGCCTACACTATGTGGCTAGCTGACAAACAAGAAAAAACATCTATCAACACTCATAATTATCACGGTCACCAGCGCACCATGAAACTTGACAGCATATCTCATTGTAACACCGGCACTTTGGAAACACTCACATAGAGATTAAAAATCTGGATGATAATACCACTAATATGTCCAAAAACAGTTTTAGCCTCTTTATAAGATTATGTACAATCACAGCATGCAGATTCACTGTAATCTATATTTTACTTGTAATTGAGAAGACAAGAAAACAAATTTAAGTTCAGCATTAAAATCTGAACCCACTTTGATCCATGACTGATTATTTCAGCACTGAATAGGCATGAACAAAATAACTATTAAGTTTGGAGAATATTAAAATATAGAATTATTATGGGTGTATCTCATGACAGTATTAGAAATGTCTACATTTGCTTTTTCTTGCTTAGGACAAACTACGGCAAAAAAATGCTGATAAATTTATTGGTAGATGCATGTCCCATATGAGCACATAATGATGTAGACTAAAAGCGTGCTCTTCGCTTTCTGTGCCAGCACCACTGGGAGAGAGCTGACAACATAAGGAGGTTCCAGGCTCCGTGAGAGGGGTCGCGACCCCAGGAAGTAAAAGCAGCTTATAAAATAGTGACAACTGCCTCCTCTCTTCCTGTCTGGAACATAAAGCCAGACAACAAGGACAGAAAATGATTTGGACTTGCTCAAAATAAGTTTGTTTTAGGCTGAATGTGTGTGAGGTTCAAAAAAGACAAATTGTGCTAATAGTTAAAGTGTTCTTCTCTTTATAATACCGACGTAATCCCTTTAAACTGATGCTGTTTAATCTTTGCTTTTTGTCTCTGTTGGACTGTCAGCTAAAGAGAACTTTGGCTCTGCAGAGCTTCTCTCTATGGGCCTATTCTCCTGTATCCTCTCCATCTCACTGATCCCTTTCTCTCTTTTCCGCTCTCCCCACTGCTAACGCTTTCCTCCTCTCGTCCCCTCCACCTACCCGCAGCCTTTCCATTCTCATCTCTCTCCCTCACTCGTTTTCTCTTTCCCTCATTCACACTCCTCTCTCTGTCCCTTCCAATCTCTCTCCTCCTCTCGCTCCCCCTCTCTCTAGCTCGCAGGACAGTATTATATATTCCAGTCTCATGCTTTGCATGATTTGGGCAATAGATGAAGCCATATCCCTCTCTCCTCTTCGGGCTCTCCCCTCCCTCTCTCTCTCGCCTTGTTGTTTAATGTTTCAATTTGGAGGAAGCAAACATTCAATCAGACAGATTAACTGTTTAATGCATGTCATCAGTCAAACTGTCTACGAGAGGGGGGCCCCTCGGCCTGGCGCTGCCTCCCCCCCCCCAACTGCCGCTACGTCCTTCTCACTCCCCTGCTCTCCACGCGCACACTGTCTACTCTCATATAGATGGGCCCATCCAGGCTCGAGCCCAGACGCAGAGGCGTCTGTGCACACACACATACACATGCACGCAAGTACAAAAACACATATTCACTCATGCACACACACACAGCCACAAACGCAGACATATTCATGAAACGTACACTGGCAAGCACACAACCATGCATGGACACACGGTCATAAGCACAATCATATGCTTAGACAACCATATGCGTGAAAAGCCACATGCTGATATCCATATAAATATAGTTTAAACAAAACAGAGAATGCATGGGGACACCTGCAACCACAATACAAAATGTGCGTTTGTGCTTGTTTCTAAGGTACGAGGATTACATGAGACATCCCATGTAATTCAAATGCCACATATACTGATGTGCTAAAGGACGCATCCACTGATTCACTTACAATTGTGAAACTGCTTTACACAATTAAGTCGTGCTCTCTTTACAGACAACACACACGGTAACTCTCTCTCTCTCTCTCACACACACACACACACACACACACACACACACACACACACACACACACACACACACACACACACACACACACACACACACACACACACACATCCCACAGGCCAGTGGATAGGGAAATCAAAGTGACACGGAGGTAGAGCAAGGGAGAGTGAGAGATTAGAGGAAATGAAAAGAGTAAAGAGGAAAGAGGGAAAGAGGGAACGGGAGGCCGAGCGTGCTGCAGACTGAGCAGACTGTAAAATAGGGAGTGACGCTCACACTGAGTTTATAAATGATACTGTATGAATTCTGGATGAGGATGTACAGAATGACATCTGCGATGACAGCCTGAAACATGACTGAGGTTCTCACACTGACTTATAATTGTTAACCTGAGTGCACACTGAATGTTCAATACATCTATCGTTATCAGTAAGTTAAAACAACATGTTTTCAGTACATTAATCCCAAATCTGTGGTCATGCTCTGTGGATTTTAGCTTGCACATGCACACTTGAGATATAGTCAAACACCAATGTCAGCTGCTGCACAAATCCCTAATGCCCTACAAAAAAGTATAATTTCTTACTTATTCTTATTGCTCACTCTCTATGTTTTTAATCAGTAAAAAAAGAAGAGCATATTTATCTGTTTCTAAAGTTTATTTATAGACTTACTCACATTATGATACATGTAGATAATTTATCAATGTTGATGAACTTGCATTGCTAGTAGATGAACTTGATGCATTGCTTATAACTGAAAAATAGGTTTAAGATATAAAACTGACTAAAGGCTGGATTTATTCGTATTCATTCAGTCAGTGAATCTTTCTTTGTTTAAAAGTATGTGTAAAGTAATATCATGAATATATCGACACAGTATGATCCTAATTATTATGGTTTAATAAGAAACAAAAATTTAAAAAATAAATAGAAATATATATGAGGATGTTGGCTTTTATACCAGATATATGAATTGCATGTTTATTTTTTTAATCTATGTTTTATGTCATAATTATTATGTTTTGTGTTCTTATTTGAAGACTATTTTGTTTTCCTAATTGACAAAAACTGCTATTTACTTTTGATTTATATGTTCTTAGTTATTACTCTTATTATCATTATTAGACATATGCCATACTAACTTGCTGATTTTGCTGTCATTGCAGCCTATTACTGTTCTACGATGTTAAATTTGTGACTTTACTGATTTTGTCTTTTTATTGGTTTTAAGAACATCTTGCCAAAAGACTGCAGTTGCAAATTAGTTGGCTGGCTAACACGGACATATTTTCAGACATGGTAATTAATGGTCATTGTCTTTGTGAATAAAAAAGTGAAATGCAATGTAAAGGACAGATAAACTGCAAATGGAAAAACATGAATATCCACAAATGCAACATTTTGACATGTAGTAGTAATGTAGCGAGATAGCAAGGTCTTAAAGAAAAGTTTTATGAAGTTTAATTTGTGCAGCTAACTACAGATTTTGCAATTTTTGTTTAAAATTTTCACAAGCTACAGTATGTCCTTGAATAAGGACAATTTTAAGCTTTTTGTATCAACTGTGAGGCAACATTTTTGGTTTTTGTAGCAAAACAGAAGCTATGTAAAAATGTCCTTGCGCTAATAAAGTCTAGGTCTTGGCCTTTTTTCTCAAATCTTAACAAGTAAAAGAACACGGACTGGTTAAAAGAAATAGCTGCATGTGATGGCTGCAGATATCTGGGGCAGCTAATTGTGATGGTGCACTGTCCATGAGCTCGTACGCTGTAACGCTTCGCATGCCAAAAACCCAGAAGGCTCCACTAAAGTGTAGCAACCTTATAAGTTTGCCAACCAGCTGCTTCACACACTGCCTCCCTCCATCATTTTCTTCTCCATCCCTCTTTGTTTTACTCTCCCTCTCATTCATTTTTATTTTATCTCCCGGTGCTGTGGAGCATCTCGTGTATCTCCCTCTCTCCCCCACTCTCTGACCACAGCGCAGAGGGTGGCCAAACCTGGTAAGTATTGACAGGGAGCTCCAGTGACACGGAGAGAGCCAGTCAATGCCCAGACACCCAGGGCAGGGGTCAATGACAAAAGGTAGGCCGCCTGGAAAGAGGGAGATCGTGAGGGAGGGAGAGAGAAGAAGAGGAGGGAAGGCAGTTGATAAATGGTGAGGCATGGGAGATATGCAGCAAGATAGTATAACTTTGAGGTAAGATAAATACAAGGTGAAAGAAGAAGAATCACAGAGGCACATGCCAGAAAGGAGAGGAACAAAGAGAGATGAGAGACTATGGTTGTTTATACTTCAAAGATGTCATCTGATGGCTCAAACAAGACCATCTTTAATGACGGTTTGGTTGTGAATTTAAAGGCATTCATCGGTATATGATGATGTAGATAGCCATTGATCAAACCTATGTGAATAACAATTAAAAAATGTTGTTTAAATAAGGCAACCATATATAGATTTCATGGCAATAAAGGCAGCTTTAGGTGCTATTGGTTGATAATATTGTGTTATAATGCAATTGTGATGCAATATGGCACAACTTCCTTCATTATTTTGTCATTATTTTTGTGTGTTTTTTGTTTGCCTTTTAAAAATGTGCTTGTTTTGTCTCTTAATGAAGACTGTTAAATTATTGTTCATTTATAAAACATTTTTTAATTTTTCTTAAATTACTTGCACCACTGGGTACAGGGTAGTCTGTGGAGGGTAAGGTTTGAGTGGGTAGGGGGAAGTGGGCATAACTGTATAATGAACTGTCTATCTCTGTGAAACCGTATAAACCCCCTCACCACCGGCACCAAAAAAATAGTCACTGTTGATTATCAAATCAATTCTAATAAGGGTCACTGGAAACTGGAGAACGCAACATGGAAGTTCAAGACAAACTGTGATGCAGGGAACGAGTGAGATTGACATGAACGTTCCTCTGAGACCGCGGATGGGACAAGTGAGATAGGACGCAAGACTAGGATTAACAGAGCTATACAAACACACACACAGGCACACAGTGTGTTTGTGTATTGACACAGAGAGAGAGTGTCAGTATATATTGAACGGCGGGCGGTAAGTGAGCCCTCCTCTCCCGACCATCCCCTCCTCCATCTCTCCTTCTCTCTATCGGATATCAGTCCCTTCTCCTCTAATCATTTCCTTCCTTTTGGCCCTCTCTTCTTTCTAATGCAATTATCCCTCGTTCCTCCTTTCCTTCCACTTCCCATCTCTATCCCTCTGTTTCTACTACTTACACCCTTCTCTGAAGTACTTTCTGTTTTACTATGTACGATTTTTTTTGTTGCTTTTTCACCTTTTTTTCGTTATCTCTCCAGTCATGTTCTGGCTAACAACGCTGTGTCTACCATTGTCAGTTGTACTTATTGTTCCTCCTTGTTTGCTCTTACCTGGCTCTCTCCTTTGTTTTGATCTTCAGTGATCAGCCTCCCGTAGCCTCGGTGTGTGACAAAAAGGTTCTCATTAATCAATATCACTCTCCAAATGTGATAACATTCTTCTCCGAGCCTCTGCAATATGGCAAAGAGAAACATACATAGTACTTCAGAGCAAATACAGGGGTTAGAAAAAATAATCAACACTTCATCATCAAAGACTTTGCAGCAAAAAGGGAGGTCATACTTAGCTGCCTGATGGCCATTAGCAGTATTTGTCACAGCTATATAAATTGTATATCCTATCCATTTCTTTTTACCTTGTGGCTACCATTCCTATCTGTTGATTAAGGTTGTGTTGGGAATATATTGCCCCGAACATTTTTCTACAAATAACTTACTACATTAATAAGCTCTGCTAGTTGCCACATGTTACTTTGAAAACTCACAGATCAAAGCGCTAATTGCCAGACTTGTTTCATAGCTAAGTACTGCTGCTAATTGGCATTGTATCTAACATGATACACCTTTGTAGCAATGTTTGCACTTGTGATCAAATTATTCAAAGACAAACATGCTGGAAATAAGCAACTTTAAGACGCATCCTTTATACTTAAACCACAGCTGTTAAAAGTGTTTATCTAACTTGTATTTGTGTATTTTCATGATTAATTAATTCTGTTCTGTCACAAAGTGTTAAAAATGTCTACAATGTCTCTAAAGATAGATTGCAAAAATAGAGTATGTGGCTAAGAGAGCTGATGAATGCACTGTACTCAGAAAGTTAAGGTTCTCTAATAAAACCAAGACTCAAATATTTTTTTTTTTTAATTTAGAGCCCTACATAAAGGTATATCAAGAGTAGTGGATTGTAATGAACTGAGGGTATAACAGCAAATCCTCTGTCGCTCTGTATACATTTTTTATTTTATTGCTATTATTGAAGTCCTAGATGTTTTTTTTTTTTCTATTTGTAAAGAATTTCATGGCTGAGACGTTTAAGTGACGTACTGAGCATTTTTTATATATTGAGAATCCTAAAATAAATGTTTTTAAAAATGTCTACAGTCAGTTAAATACTGCCTGTGTGCATTTTACCAAAATATTTACCAAGGCTTGTCTCTGCAGCTGTTCATGATACATGGGAATTTTTATTATGGAAAAAAAAAGAAATACAATGAGGAAAACTGTACAAAGGAGAAACATGTTGTCCTTTTCACACATGAATAGAGATCTCTTTCCTCAGCCTCGGGCTATGACTGTTAACACTTTCCACTCACTGTGAAATGTCTGCAGATTCCTTTGGTCTCAGGTGATGCATCTGCAGGCCCCATCATCTCACGTTTGCAAAGGTGGGAGAAAGCACACCCCCTAAAGTGGGAGCAAGAGGTGATCTCATCATATTTCTGGATCTGAACCAAATTCACCAAAAGCTGCAAATGACAATGCTCTTTAAACCCCGCTGCTTGACATTTTCCCTCAAATTAATTAGTTTAAAATAAAATTAGGAACAGGCCACTAATTTATCTGATTTAAATTAGATTACAACTAAAAATGGTAGAGTGTAAAGATGCGAAGATCATATCCTCTCCACAGTGCAGTCTTTGCTGCAAATGCTCAGGGCACTTCTCAACAGAGAGGTGGAGATTAGTTTGTCACTCTGCCAGTTTACCTTGACACCAACTTTTTCCATTCTCTCTCACACACACTCACACACACACACACAAAAGCGCGCACACATACACACACACACACGCCTGTTAAGTATTTGCTTGGACCAGCACTTACTAACATTAACAGAGGTGCCCATACTCAACTGTATCACAACCAGTTTCCCTCTCCCTTCATCAGTGATATATCTCTACAAAGTACACTAATTTGACACTTTCTCCTCGTGCACAGTGATTAGTTTACTGTTCCGCTCCGTTCTGCAACACTTCGTTTCTCCTGTTAGGTACAACACTACAGATAGGAATCCAAGCAGAGGAGGGGGGAGGGCGATATTTCACAACGAGCGCATTGGCAGACAACCACCTTTCCTCGCAAATTTGTGAGCCTCGCTTCCTGCATGCCCCGCGCCCGGTGCTCTGCCGGAAACAGATGGTTCCCGGAATGTCCTCGAGCGGAGTTCCGAAGAGCTGCTAGTAGCCGAGAGGCGCGTGAAGGAGGGAGGGGCGCGCGTTGTCTCTCCGACAAAACTTAACTTCATCTGCCTCTCTCTGTAGCTCTCCGTCTTCCTGCTCGATTAGGATACTTAGTAACAGTTCAATGTGATTACACTGTCAAAGAGAGGGGTTCTACAGCAGCTAACGTAGCTTCATCTCAGTGTTATTTTACTAACACCGCTTTATTGCAATGAAAAAGTACTACAGCAAATTCTAGTTGTGCTTATTGTGATGAGAGGTATTGCTTTCTTGATATAAGGCTACAAAATCCAGTGTGACTGAAAAAAGAGAGCTGGTTTCAGCACCTTGGACAGCGAACAGATGTCCATCAATGTAGCCGTGGTGCTGTAGGCCCACAAATTCAGCACCCTGGACAGCGAAGTGGGAAAAAACATGGGACATTTTTAGACCACCTCCAAGTTTGTGGAGGTTTTGTATGTGATGCAAAGTAACCATGGCTAGACTTAGGAGGCCAGATTTAGGGGAAGACATAGTGAAACCAGTATAACATAATGGAATCCTCATTTATGAAACTGATAACGTCAAACTTTAATTGACACTCAGAAATGTTTTGACACCTACACACCCAGCTGTCCTTATCTGCACTATAAACAGCGTTTATACCAATAACATATCATCTTTCAACATAGCCTAATTTATTGTTACTTTACCCAAAGGTTTATAAAGCAGTTAAAATTAGCTCAACTTCGACCAGCTAAAACAATAAAATGTTGCATATACCATGCGTCTTTAACTAGGGGTCCACAGCCCCTCTTGGGTCCTCAGTTACTGCAGTGAGTCTGCCAAATTATTGTAACTATTATTGTTTGATATTTTTTGAATGTGTTTTTTTTTAATTAAATGTCTCAAAGCACACAACAGCATGAACCTAACCTATTTAATTTACAGTAAATAACATTGACAGAGGCTAGACTTCCAACAACTGACAGCAAAATCAATGATGAGCCTTTTCCAACAACTTATCTTTGTGAAAGTAGATTTTCCAACCTCACCTACACCTGAAAAGCAAAGACAGAGGCCTGTACTACGAGGCAGGATTTGGGGTTAGTTTTACTAATAAGGGGTCCCTGCCTTATCTCTCTTTCAGCTCAGGGCTCCTTGGCTAAAAAACGCTGAAGACCCCTAGCTTGTCCTGTATGTTCCTGCATCAGTGATAGTAATCAACTTATGAAAAATAACACTCATTCTACATGTTGACTACTTGTACTTCAAATACAGTACATTAAAATGAGAGCACTTTTGTGCTTCTACTTAAATATAAGACTATTTTTACAGCATGGTTTTGCCTATTTTAATTAAGTAAAATTATATCAGTGCTTCTACAACCGCATACAAATTACCTTAAAAATATTATGTGTAATTTGACTAAGGGCCCCACCACTAACTCAGTCTATAAGTGAACACAAAATCTTGGTCAAAAGCGAGAAAACAACAATGACTTAGTAACCCTGCGCTATATTTGAGCCCCATTAATAGACTGAAAGCATCCTTTCCGATTAGCCCGCTGTAATCCGTAGCTCATCCCTGTCTTACGCCCCACTTGTCCTACACCCGATACTTTGATCCAGACTCGTCGGCACCTGACGATCCGGCCCTTTGTTATAGAGCACGCCGGGGCTAATCTCACTGACCCGGCGCAACCTTGACCACCCACTCCCCCGGCCTTGGGCTTGGTTCATCGCCGCCCCGGACACACAACGCTTCCCGGGAGAGAGAGAGCGAGAGAGCCCTCTTGATCGTTTCATCAAACGCGTCCCCGCTGAGCGAGCATGTGCGCGCCGCCGACCTCCCACTCGTCCCAGCAGCGGGGATAAGAGGGAAGTCGATGCAACAGCGCCAACACAGTCAATGATCCATAAACAGGAGCCAATAGGCGAGTGTGTAATGAGGGACTTCATTTGAACTTTATGTAAACAATAAGGAGCAATACTAGGCTTGCCTGGGAACGGGGCAGATATGAAGGCTGTAACCGAGATGGATGGACAGCTACAGCGTAAAATGAACGGATCTGGCGTCTGCCGTGAGAGATACAGAGATAAACTATTGTTGCCTTATTTGCTTATAAATGCAAAAACTGCATATATATATATATATATATATATATATATATATATATATATATATATATATATATATATATATAAATGAACAATTTCAAAACAGATGCTTTTACTTCAAAGCAATGGGCAATAAAATACACACACACAAACACTTAAACTCAAACAGAGAGAGAAAGAGAGGAGAGAGAAGCACCTTTCACCGCTCCCCCTGCCCCCTCCTTCCCCTCTATCTTTCGTTTTCACCCCCACTCCCCCCAACACCCCCCCTCTCCCTCTTTCTCTCTGGAAAAAACGGCAAGGAGGCGCGACTCGCAGGGCCGCACATAGCTGATCAATATTCGATTTAGTTGCTAATTTAGGGCCTTTCTATAGCTGTCATCCCGTGATGTATGAGTCCTAACCCGAGGTCGCCGCGGAAAAGAAGAAGAAGAAAAAAAATAAGAAAAAAAATCAAACACCAGTCAACTTTTCACTTAACAATAGAGCGACTTGAATATTATTTATGGGCGAAAGACCCACTTTATGGGTGAATTGCTCCTATCGCTGGTGGGATGATGAAGCGCCTTGTAAGTACATGCCACACAGGCTCTGACACCGGCGTAAACAGACATGCAGGCAGGGGAGAAACATGTAAACACACGGGGGAAGCACGCTGCTTTTAAAATAGGCGCAAAGCCGTGCAAAGAGGGGAAATATTCATATCAACACACGTCAATATCTCGGTCTCTTGGAGTTCACAATGCAATTTGAACGCACACATTTGATTAATGGCGTGTGTGTGATAAAGAGATCCCCCCCCATCCGCCCCCACACTTGCGCGCGCTCACACGCACGAGCCACGGACTCGCACGTGCACACATGGGGGCAAGTTTGAAATGACACAAAAGATATCCTATTTGTCATGCGGACGAATATTATGTATTATGGACCTAATTGTTTTTGCACATCGCTTTAAGCGCGCGCGCGCACACACACGCGCGCGCGCACACACACGGGCACCCATCAAATCTGAAAGCGGCTGTTTTATTTTGCCACTTAATGTCTTCCCGATCGATCACTGTTCTAAGGATGTTATCAATAATTTGAAAGCTTGATTAACTTCAACGTTTCCATAACAATTCCACCACGTTTATCCTCTCTTGAATTTTTAATTAACGCCTGCTTAATTAGTTCGAGATCATTTGGGAGTGAGATACTTTATTTTAGGGGAAGAGGGGGAGGGGGAAATTAACATAAAAATCTCTGCTGATAAATTGATATATTATCAGGAAAGAAATGTTGTAGGAATTTCTAGGCGGAACGAGTCATAAACAGACATCCATCAAGATAAGACAGCTTGAGACAATGTATAATTCTTTGGCAGTATTTTTTAATTATTTAATGACTATACTAGTCTAATTTCTCCAAATAATGAGGGTGTAAATTCTTTCTGGTTGAATCATTCATAGACAAAGAGACCGATTTATAACATGCAGCATAAACAGGAAACCAATTTCCTCAGGTGACAAAGTATTTCAAGGCCCAGTCAGACTGGTAGTTAGACACTGCATGCATTGTGGTCTTGAACTTGCTTAAACCGGTATCATCCTGCTTAATTAAAAGTGTGGATTGTAAGTTTTTGAAGAAAAAAAAGGAGATCTTTGCCAAAAACAGTATCTGCAGAAATTGTTGAGACAAATTTCTGTATATTTGTATAGCAATTGATCCTTAAGTGCAAACAGTAGGCTGCCATGTAAACCATTGAATGAATAAAAGGCATTTTAATTAGAGTGATTAGTTAAGGAATCAATGGGCTGGCACTAGCAGACTCACAGGGAGACCTGAGATCAGCTAATGGAGCAGTAGAACACTAAAGTAAGCTTTTTACACCCTAGAAACTCGTTTTGTTATTGGCTGGTTCCTGCAAGTGCAACCTTCACATTCTGGAAGTTAGGGATGTTGTAAATCAAGAGCGCCACAAAACGAGGAATAGGACTAAATATTATCAGTTATAGTGTTCTTTTTAGATTCCTATCTCTAATGCATTACAAACGGTTGTATGGGGGCTAGATGTGTGATTCTCAGTGAATTCTGAATTTTTACGCAGGCCATACATCACAGATCCAGTGTGTTTAGGAGTCTCTTTGCATATAAACTAGGATATGGGGAGTGGGAGTGTGTGTATTGCCTGCTGCCAGCTGCCATGCAGCCTCCAGGTTGTTTGGTGAAAGTGAGAGTGTGATTTCCCCAGACCCTGCTCTCCGGGGACGCCTGGCTCCCCCTGCCATCTCCCCAGAACCCCAACGGTTAAACGGACAGGTCATTGATGCACGCACGCACACGCACACGCACACGCACACGCACACACACACACACACACACACACACACACTCTCTCTCTCTCTCTCTCTCTCCCTGCCTGCCTTTCAATCTGCTCTCCCTGGATGGGCCCCCACTGCCATATAAAGGCCACATTTCCCTGGTCATTACCGGCAAGTCAAAGAGAATCTCTCACCTCACTGTATACACGATAATCAGATCAAACCTGGAGTTACAGTCATTAGAAATATTGCAGGAGGCGAGTCATAAGGAAACGACCTCGTGAATAATAGCCTACACTGCCAATGAGAGTTGTAATTGTAAATCTGATTCTACCCCTCAACCACATGCTGTAATGAGCACCCGGCATTGTTTAAATGACTCAAATGAAATTGGTGCCGATTTACCAAGCATGAATGACAGCTCATATGAAGATGTGTGCTGGGAATGAGATATGATGGGGGTCTGAGAATGTGTGTGTGTGTGTGTGTGTGTGCACATTTCAGTTGTGTGTATGTCTGCATGTGTGGACGGGGGCGGCCCTTGAATGGGGTGTTAAACAGTGGTATTAATAATCTCCATGATCTATGAGCTCGTCTGGTGTCACTCAGCCATTAGAGACACAGTCTCTCTGTGTTCTCCACACCTCGTTTCCTCCCCCTCGCCCGTGTCGGCCCCCAAAAATAATTGTGTGTTAATGGGTGAGGAGGAGGGGTGGGAATGTGGCGGATTAGAGCCTGAGGAGGAGGGATAGGAGAATTATCGGGGAGATGGGTCACTGTTAACAGAGGAGATGATTAGGTGTGATGACTGACCCTCTCCTGGTCACAAAGACAGTGAAGGAGATGTGTGGCAATAATAAGGAAACAAACATTAAGCAGGTGACTACATATGTCCCAATCGAGTTTTTTGCCCACCCGATCCGAGTCATTTGATACTGAGTATCTGCTGATCCAAGTCCTGATCGATACTTGTACCAGGATAATACAGCTGCCCAGTTCAAACTTCAAGTGCTTAAAGTTATTAAAATCAATCCAGTGTATATGCTTTTAAGTTAGATTAAGTTGTGTTTTTTTATTTTTAATTTTAATGTTTTTTAATTTCAGATTCAGAAATCACTTACAGTCTCACAGTTATTGGGGTAGCAACACTATAATAAATGCTACGAATCATGCTCTCCGTTTATGACACCTGTATGATGTGGACATAAACAAAGCATTGGGCATGGAGTGTGCTCAAAATAATTGAACCCAATCAATTAAATGTGTTGATTGGACTCAATACTGATCCTTACGAACAGGACATCCCTACAGGTGATCAAAAAAATAAATAAACAAAAAAGTAAGAGGGGAGAGACCTATTAGGGCAAGATTTATCTGACTGTGTGATAATGAGAGAGTAAAAAGGTAATAGTTTGCCTGTATTCCTGTGAGATGGGGAGATCCAAAGCCAGGTGAGGTAGCCTAAAGCCATTTACAGGTCCTAATCTGGGTGGAATGAGCCGTGAGAGGAAGAAGGAACTAAAGTACACCGACTAACAGGTCTCCCCTGACCCCTCTCCAACTCCCACTCTCCCACCTCTACTTTTCCTCTCCCTCGTTTCCTCTCTCCTTCCAACCCCACTTTCCACCACTTCCATCTACAAAACAAAGTTGCCTGGCATTGACGGGACCCTGGAGGCCGTCAGCGAGGAAAGGTGGAGTCGCCCTCATGCAGGAGAAAGAGGTAAGAAAGCGAATGAGGGAGAGAGGGAGAATGGGAAGGGGGGAGTGAGGAGATTGAAGCGTTTCTAATTTAAATAAACCCTTTGGCAGACTGAAACTGGCAGCAAGCTTCCCCTTTGCTCGCAAGGAAAAGAGAGAGAAGAAAGGAAAAGGGGAAAAGAGGGAGGGCAAAAGGAAAGGAGCGATAGATAGATGGATACAGAGATGTCTCCACTCTGGTTTGCTTACCCGCATGGGAGAGTTAGAGACCAGAGGATGGGGAATGAGGGAATATAGAGAGTGAAGTGAAATAAGATAGGGAGCTAGATGGAGGAGAAAGAGAGGGGACACAAATAATGGGGGAAAACACTGACAAGATACAGGAGTTAAGGGAGGGGAGAATAGGAAAGAGCTGTGAAAGTTAGGTAATAGAGAACTGTGTGTGTGAACAGAGAGAGGTGTGATCCATCTATTGGGGCGAGTTCATCCATCCACACACACATACATACAAAGAGAGAAAGTCAAACAGGGTCTCTCAGCAGTGGGTCCGATCAGTCTCATCTCATCAAAACTTGGCTGAAGTTTTTTGGATGGATCCCAGCTCCAATCTACTCGAGCCGCCGCACTCTTCTCCGTCACACTGTCTCCCCCTGTCTGTCCCTTTGGCTCGTCACAGCAGCCGCCTGCTCACCGGTCTATACGCTCCTAATGGGCTGCCATGGAGAGAGAAGCCGCAGCGATACAGGCTGTAATCTAAAGTCTCACTACTGAACACCAGAGGATGCCCACTTTGTTTGTCTGCTGTTTGTTAGGTTGGATGGGTAAGAGGTGACAACGGGCAAAGCATACAGCTCGGAGATTCAAAGAGGAGAAGTAACTCAGAACAGCACCCCAAAACACAATCAGGGTTGTGTGGTGGGAACACACAAATAATTTGTATCTGGAGATGAGTAGCTTGACACTTTAAATGTTTGAGGCATCAAACTAATGACAATGTAATGATATACATACAGATATTTTAAAGGAGAAAAGGTTACTTGCCCCAAATCAATTTGCCTTTGTGGATTAATACATTTGTATTGGAATTGAAAGTTACAAAGGTCTGACTTTTTGTTTACGCCATTTGAAGGTCATCTAGAGCCTTTTTTTTTTTATTTCTCACACCATCACTTAACATAATGTTTGATTGAGTACCAGGCTCGTATGCATGTAGACAATATGTTATTGACAAAAAAAAAAAAATCAGGGTTTGACACGCCTGTTGACAAAAATGACAAGATGCGATTACACAGTCTCTGGATTAAAGGTGCGTGTGTGAAAAGGCGCGACACGCATGTTGTGTATAAACCCACAGGTAGGGGCAAAGTCTATAGGATGGATGAAGAGAGGGGAGAGGGAGAGAGAGAGAGAGAGAGAGAGAGAGAGAGAGAGAGAGAGAGAGAGAGAGAGAGAGAGAGAGAGAGAGAGAGAGAGAGAGAGAGAGAGAGAGAGAGAGAGAGAGAGAGAGGCGAGGAGGGGGAGAGACTCCCGACCCCCTCCTTCAAACATACGCACCGAGAACTGGCTCCGGCTCCGGCTTCGCTGGAGTGGAGAACCATAAATCTTCATATAGCGGCTGTTTTGATTAATGCAGCCGAGTCGAGCTAGGGGGCTGGACCTATCCCATTACGGCCTAATGGAAGATGGAGCGGCGCTGTCTCCACCACTAGGCCCCTGTCATTTGTTCCACTTTGCAGTCCATTTGGCCGAGAGACTACAAGCCACTCCATCAAAAATATTTTCAGAGTTAATTTCCGCCCGCTTAATTCGCCTTGATTCGGATTGCGTATCGAATGGCAGGATCGATTTTCGCCTGGCGTCTAAATTAAATAAAAGAGAGGGGGGTATACTTTAAGTCTGCGTTTTCTTTCTTTTCTCTTTTCCATTCCATTCTTCCACCTCTTTTCCAGACATCCTTTACCGTGGGCTCCTTCTTTTTTTTTTTTAAGATGCATCTCATTTCCTCCTTTTTCTCAGATTTTGATAGACCCCTGTTTGCAGGGGAGGAGGAGGCACAAATCTGATTGTAGTTACAGATGAAGTGAAACCTATTGAAAGAGGAGCTGGGGTGGATGGATTTATGGATTTCTCATAAATTACAAACTGATACATAAAGACCTGAACATGAGGGAAACACCTTTTTATGACAGGTAGGTTACAAAAACAGAGAAAGAAAGTAAGAGATCCTATATCTTCACGATAACGCCCTGACAGCTCCACAATGTGTATATCCTGAAGAATAGATTTGGAAAACATGGAGTAAAGAAAAATTGGAGAGGCCTACACGGGAAAAGTGGGGTAAATTAGGGGCATCGGGGTATTGAGGGGGTGAAAAATAATAGGGGGGAAAAGTAGCAAAAAAGAAATGAAAAGAGGCAAAAAGCACAGTGACAAATTGGTCGAGTGTGTCGCGAATTCCCTTTTAGATTTAAAGCCGCGTGTAGCCTATCGTCATATCTTTCCAGAGTAATTTATTTTCTCATTTCTCTCTCTCTCCCCTCACTACCCTTCTCTCTCTGTGTGTGTGAATTTATCTGGTAGTCACGTGGACAGAGGAGGGGGGAAAAAGTCAATAAAAGTCTCTGGCGACAACTGTTTCCCCCATCGGTCTCTTGTCTCCTTCTTGCATTATCTCTCCTGCTTTGCTTTCTATTTGTTTATTCGCTGAAGCTGCTTTGCTCCTCCCTATTTCCTCCTCCATCGCCTGTGTTTCCTGTTTCAGATCCTCTCTCATATCATAGGACTACAAGCTATACCTACTCCTCTCCAGAGAGGCCTATTGATTTTATTCTCCCACTAACAGCAAGCCCCACGCTTTGAAATTACTAAATCAGGAAGCTGTAGGATCCATCTCTTGTATCCACCTCAGAAATGCTTCGATAAGCGTCAGAAAGTTCTCAGAGGCTTACAAGTTACAAATGAAGGCCAGCAAACTTCGGCCTGGAGACACGGAGCCACTTGTAGATTGCTCAAATCAACAAAAGAATTAAATTTGAATCAATTAGATTTTATTTGACTCTGCCAAATCATATGAGCACTTAGAAGATCTGACTGAGGAACAAATCCTGAAACCTGGGCTCCACATCAACTACTTCCCTCTCCAATTCAAAACCACGAACAATATATCTTTCATAATGTAGGGCTGGACAGATGCTGACCTAAATATACCTGGACCGTAAACATGGCCATTATTGGCAATGTTTTTTTATTTACCAATAATATTCTCACTCAGACAGTCTAAAAATGCTGGAAATGGCATCTTACTTAACTATAACCTTTAAGACAAAAAAAAAATCAATATTTATAAGCTACAGTATTTTAAAATATTACACTGACAAAATGCTTGTTGAATATATCCATGCATTAGAGGGAGAAGCATTCAGATTCTTTAAGAAAAGAAGCTCAACAAGTAAATGTTTTTCAATCTAACATTTACTTGAGTAAAAGTGCATTATGTTGTCAAGTATCAGTTGTTTAAGTACTGGTTATGCAGGCAGCATGACTCCTGTCAGTGCTATTTACTTAAATATAAACTGCTTTGTTTGTTGTTTGCCGGTGCAATAACTGATAATACTCTTGTAACTGCAAAGAATGTGAGGAGAAAAGGCTACATTTTTTGTTTGATCGGTTTATTTCTCAAGAAACACTGATGTTTTTAGAAAAATTGCTGCCTCTTAATTAACAAAAAGATATTTTATACATTTGATAGTTTTAAAAAATAAGACCATCTTATTTGTTAAATATGTGGGCTTATTAACATCACGCCTGTCCTCACCTGGACAAAAATGAATAAGCTACAAATACCATCAGATTAACTTTAAAAGGAATTTAATAATCCTTTTTTTTGGTCAGAAACGCATGTTAAGTGACATTTTTTAGTCCACAGGCATTGTAATAAAGGTTCCGCATTAACAAAAATAATTATTATCTCAAATTCCATTATCTAAAAGAAACAATTGAATTTCCTAGCCAATAATATACCGGCCACCAATATATTGTGTATCCATAATTACAGATGCATGAATGTTTAAGCAGCTTTTTAATGTTGAACCTGATCAAAAAAGAAATAATTTGAACCATGTCATATCAAAGATAAATATATCCCCTGAAATTAGCTACTGCAGAGTCATATCAATGTATATATCAACTGACAACAAACTGCAGCACAGTTTTGCCAAAGATATTTTTGATTACATTCAGAAACAGTAATGCCATTACATAGTTTTCCACAGATCACTAACAACTTTATTTGAACAGTTAAATTCCAGGCTTAGCAAGTATTTTGGTTACAATACTTTAATAAAACTAACTTAAAGGGACACTATGGAGGAATTGTTAGCTATTGTCTTTTACTGGTATCAGCAGCAAAAGTGAAAGCCAACCTCTGATTCACTCTCGTTTTGAAACGAGTTTTGTCCACTTGTCATTTTGCCTTGCAACATTTGCTATTTTAAGGTGCTAAGTCTACAATTTTCATAGCTTCCTCTTGGATGCTTGCCGCTTACAGTCTAGCATTGTTTGCTAACTGTCTATAAAGTCCCAGCCTCACCTACATGGTGTGCACCTGAACGTCCTCAACACAACACAACAAAAGAAGAAAATAAGAAAATACAGGCAGAGGGCAGAGTCTCCGCAGATAAATACACAAAGAGCAACACACAAGCTACAAGAAAACAGTAGCATTTAAGCAGCCATAACTGACTCAAACAGAGCAAGAGAAGTAACCGCACTGTTTGGTAATGTTACATTTATAGCCCCAGATATCAGGGAAAAAAAATAAAACACATGCTTATGAACACACTTAAAAAAAGTTAACCCCATTACACTATTCCTTCAGAAACCCATTTCAGCCAGACCATGCTTTGCAAATAAATAAATAAATAAATAAACAAACAACTGTTTTAATAAATTAAAAATGCTAAAGATCAAACAATTTTTTGGCATTTATATGTTTTTGGTGTTTCAAGACATACTGAACTGCAAAAATTACTGTGTGGTATCGAACCTAACTGTGAAATTTGTTAATTGTTACGTCTCTAATATGAAGCATTTAAAAGTCTTAATACCCAATGTACTAAGAAACTATCGGTCAAATAAATGTAGTGGAGTAAAAAGAACAATATTTGCTCTGAAATGAAGTAGAGCTCATAAGTATGAAAAATAATTTAAATGAAATTGAAAGAAGTCCAGAACTAAAATGTATATGTTTATATTATATATTTTCGTACAAATCCGTGCATCAACTACTACAACACTATGTACAGCGGCCTATGGGCCATGCTACTGTCAAGCTGGTGGGGTTGATAAAATTGAAGAGTTTCTAGGTACCCTTGGGGGTTTACACTTCCACTGCAAACAGGACTGATGGCCGACCCACCCGGCAATATGACTTGTTCACTCAGCCCCTCCAATATCAGTGTCTCTATTTCAGTCGCCACATCTGTTATTGTCTGATTCTTAAGAAAAAAGTGGCTGAGCAGAGGATAATGAAATCAAAGCCCAACACACACAGTCAACAAGCCCCTGGTAAGAAACACACTGTGTCAATATTAATCTCCCTGACAGAAAGTCGAAATATGGCATCTGTCACACATCATCTTCCCTCTCTCCTGTCTTTCTGCGGAGTGGAAAAAGATGGAGAGGAGGTGGTTTTGGTGGGAGTGAAGAGGGGGAAGTTGTTGGAAATTGAGGACATAGACCGGAAAGGGCAAAGGATTCTGGGATTTTGAAGAAATAGTTTGTTGTTGTCTTTGTCTCCTTGCATTTGGTGTGGCATGCATTTAGAATATTCAAGCGTTTAGTAAAATAGAGGTTAATTTCAAGGACAGTTGTAAGTGGCATGTCAAGGGCACTTTTATCAAAACATATTTGTCACAAGGTACTTAAAAGAGCGATACTGGACACTAGTAGAGATCATCTGCATTAGCGTTTGAGCAGATATCAGGGAACTTGAGTAACCGTAAGTATGTAACAGCTATAATGTCTTTGGGACCGATCTTTTTGACTAGGACTCAGAAAACCTGAATTGATTTGCTCGTCACTTGGGGTGAATCAATAATCAATACTGTATGTATCTCTATAATCAAATACATCTTGTGCACTGCTGTCGGCTGCAGCCTCAGTTTCGATGCCACCAATGGGAGATGGTGAAGTCACAAATGTCAAATCCTAAAAATACAGGCTTTAAACTAACACACTCCTTTAAAAAAAAAACAGGAATTTAATTTTGGGGGGAAATCTGTAAAACATGAAAACACCAGATACATTATTGATAGATTTATTGCAAAGAATATGCATGCCTTTTTATTTATTTTGTGGAAATCTATGTTGGCTTTGGCTAATATGATCCGTTTTGTTGTTTGTTTTAAAATGTCAACATTTCTTCAGAATAAACTGTACAGTGTTTGGTTAACACTGACATTTATAAATGCACATAATAGAAGAATAGCCCTGGTTAAATTCTATATTGTCATTGCCTGTGTATCCAAAGCATAACATGGTTTGTTCTTCTGTGCCATAAAACTCCACTGTTATACAAGACTGTTAAAAACAAAACACTAAGCCACACTGTTGCACTCAGTGACATATTCCTTTATTACAATGCACATGGGCACTGTAGTTTATTTTGAGCCAATTCCACATCCCAAACTACTAAACTGCACTCGTAATTATGTCATTTTGGCAACTTAGTATCTGCCTGGATCATTTTCAAAGATGTTTCTTTCAGGTAATGAAACACTACATTCACGTTGAGTATAGCCTTTGGAAGTAGGTGGTTGGGGAGGATGCAGGACATTGACACTGACACCAGAACCTCAAGTTCACGTCCAGACTCCTGTCCTATGGTTGTTCCCAGAGTAAAACTAAACATGGTGAAGCTGCATTAAACCTCTTTGCTGCTAAAACGTGGAACACATTGCCAGAAGAGGACTTGAGACAATAGAGAGCACTTTCAAATTCATGTTATAAAGACCTGCCTTACAGTTCTGCTTTTAATTTATTCTCTTTTAAGTAAATTTTTAGTGTTTTTTTTTCTCCGTTCAATGTTCTTTTAATTCTTCTGTTGTTTTGTGCTTTGGACTGCTTGCCTTTGTTTCTATTCTATGTGCTTTTGATCACTTGCCTATATTGTTTTTATTTATGTTTCTCATGTCTTTACTAATGTAATTTGTAAAGCACTTTGGGCTGCCTTTGGGTAGGAAATGTGCTGTATAAATATATTTACCTGGCCTGTTTTAGGTTTAGACAACAGAAGTACTTTGATTAAAGTTAGGGAAAGATTGGGATTTTGGTTACAATTAAAAAAAATACGTTATTTACGTAATTTTTTAAATAACGTAATTTATGTTATTTAAAAAAACATGCTGTAGTCACTATGAGCTGATACTGTATTTTAGATCGCCTATTTTGACAGAAAACTACTAAAATACATTGCCAATTAACATTTTGCTGATAAATGAAATACACTGTCAGCGAACATTTTGCTGATATGTTCAGTATCAAATTTTTTTTCAACTTGCCAGATACATTAATTAGTGTAATTTCCTCATTATGTTAACAGAAAACATACTTTGCTCTCCATTACATTTCTTTCATGATGTCTTTACTTTTTCAGATTAGCTGTAGATAAACAAAATGTCAAGGAGACAGGGCTGCACATCTGAGTTGGTGTAGGACATCAAATTTGCATCTGAAAATAGTCCCAAACAAATGCCCTTTTTATTTGTGTTTGAGTATTGTTTACTACTAATTACAAATGTATTTTTCAGTATGACTCTGCCAGCATGTGCGTCTCTCAGTCTGAGAGTCTAGAGAGGCTAACACATTGTTCTTTATGGGATTCTTTAATAACATTTTATGCTAATTTAAGTTTAGACAACTATTACATATTCTCCCCTCATGCCCTGCTAGCACGTAAACTCTAATGTGCATAAAAACAACGCGCAGTAATGTAACATGACCTCCAGATCCGAGCACATATCCTATAGTACATATTCAAGGTCAAAATGCAAAAAAGCAACAAGTCAGAGTGGACAAAAGCTTCCTGACTGGAGGGCAACAAAACCAATGTTTCTCTCATAACCAGATGCTTAAGGTCAGCGATCACAAAACAAGATCTCTTGCTGATGAGATATTAAATGTCCTCCAATATTTCATCAGTTTTCTCATGCTTGAGGTTTCTTTTCCCCATGCACATCCGCTATCCTTTATTTATCCTTCAATCATCCAGGACTCTCTTCCCCTTTTCAGCCTGTTATCTCTTTCTCCCACTCATTTCACCCAGAACACTTTCCTTTCTTTCATCCTCTTTCCATCTGCTTCCTATTCCTCCCACCTCTCTTCTTCCTCCCTCCCTCTCTCTGTCTTTTGGACATTTCTCTTAGTCCTTTCGGTATCCCTCCACCTTGCCTCTCCACCCCCTCCCCCTGCCCCCCCCTCTTTCCCCTGTGATGAATGAGTCTGTCTGCTGGGTGCAGTTCATATTTACTGAGCAGGGGTGCGCACACTGTCAGTCTCTCTCGCCCTCCACATCTCTATCCCTCCACTAAAGAGACAGAGAGAGCAAGAGGTTACAGCAGGATGAGAGGCGGAGGGAGGCCGTGGTCAAGAGATCCACTCCGGGAGTCACTGCGATAGCAGCTGGCTTGGTGGGGAACACGTTCGTCTTGACCAGCATAGTTTCTCAGTGCAAGCATTAGAGGTGGTTGAGGGAGAAAGAAATCTTCCTCACCTCTTGACCAACCTGTCAATGTGGTGATACTAATAGGGAATAAACAGTGTCTTTCCATCCTTTATGTGTAACTCAGCAGCCCACTCTCAGCACTCAATGCAACACAATTTAATGGCGTTTTCTCTCTCCTTCCTTTGTGTGAGCCATGCTTTTAGGCACATTTGGACTTGAGAGGGAGAGAAGTAAGAGCGGCTACCAGCTGCAGCTTACCAAAGGCCCACAAAATACCCAGTTTCATCTACACCCACACACACCAGTGTGTTGCAGGGGAGTCAAACGGTGTGTTTTGACCCGTGTGTTGACCCCTTCATGAATAAGAGGAGTGGATGTGGGCCTGCCGGAGCCCAAAGGGACAGGCCAAGAGCCGCTGCAAAGCCCTGCAGAGCCACCATCTCTTCCCACACACTGACCTCCGAGGCCAGCCAACACCAAAACCACTGTAGCGTGACGACACCAGTGACACCCAGCGCCAACGCACAAAATGTGTTCCTCTGCCAAATTGACAAAAATATAGACAGTAAATACGAGGAAAATTGGATAGCTCAAATTACATCACAAAAAGAAAATCCCCTCAACTGGACTTTTATAAGATTCAATACAGGGTAATTCAATTCTCAGACTGCAACCTAAAACACTACCGACTGTCTGTCAAAAGGGGCAGATTGAAAATGTTTTTTGCCATTTGGTTCTGGGACAGGGAAGGCTAAATAAATGTAAGGTTTTATGTTTCGATTTGCGGATGATTTGCTGTACACTCGCAGCCATCGTAGTGCATCTATATCTGCGCTGATTAAACATTATGCCACTGTAAACATTCATATCATGTAGCTGTGTGTCAGAATCTAAGGAGGAGAGTGGAGGAGAATCAGGGGAAAATAGGAGCAGGAGAGGAAAAGAGTAGAACGCTGAAAGACGGGAAGGAAAGCATCATGCCATAATCATCTGAATATTAGGGAAAATTGGACACGGGAAAGGCGAAAATTGGATATGGGAAAGATTTCTGAGGAGCAGAGAAAAGCCCGAATGCATCAAATGTGAAAACAATGGCCGGTATCAAAACGGATGGAAACAAATGTAGGCCCCTGTGGATAAATCACTGCTGTAAAATATCCTTTAGGAGGTTCTAAAAGCCATCGTCTGCAGACAAATGACAGGGTCAGAGGTCTTACACAGGGAGCACTATCAGGTGGAACAACACTGTTTATGATGGAGGAGTAGGTATGATGAGAGGCTTTTCAAAGGGACAAAAAAAAAAAATCTATATGCAATGCTGACCACAGGCTCATTCTATATCATAGTTCTAACAAATTGCCCGAACTTCAGAGTGAGAGACATTTCCTGAGCTCGCCTATTCCCCGAAGCATCCTTTCCACAGCTATCCATTTCCCCCTGGTGCCTCAAGAGAGGAACTACTGCTGTTTCACTGCGGCCTTTCAGGGAGGAATTCATCGGCCGACTCATCTGCTCTGAAGCTGATGTAGGCCTCAAACTGTGATGTATCCGGCTATCACCTACAAGACGATGAGATGCACTCACGCTGCACGGAAAGGGTAAACAGTACCACCTTTATTTGTCAGGATGCATTCTCTGCCAGCCTGTGTTTGTGTGCTGCAGCGTCCGCCCCTCCCTCCACCTCCTCATCCCCGGATCATATTTGTCCATCTGCCTGCCACGCCGATGGAACATTCCAAAAACGGCTGCTGTGCAATCTATCTCAATTTTCCAAATCTATTAACTTTCTTTGTGTGGCCTGCCTCTCCTCGAGCCCGATCTTTAAAAACCGTGGTTGTTCAACAATTATGATAACTGCAACAGGGGGAATTAGAAAATCCACCCATTCATCTCTCTGCCCCTCCTCCGCACAGACATGACGCGGCTAAATGAAAAATGGACACGCTTTAAGAAGTATTGATTCCAGCTTTAAACAAAGGTACAGTCAATATTATTTACTCCTAAATATATCTTTGTTATCTGCGCTGGAGTCGTAGTTACTGCTCTGTCCTCGTAATTGCGGACATAAAAATAATAGACCAATTCCCACCGAATTGACCGAGACAGGTTTGGTTGTGGCCCTTGTCCTAGTGATGCATATCCAGGGTGAAAATGAATGTGTGAGCAAGGTTTTCCTCTGATGACTGCCCCACTACAGGCAGATATGTATTCCTATCCAAACAGGAAATAAAATACTCGAGGCATGCTGGGATTTTATTTTTTTAAATTACATTACATTTCAAAGGGAATCCAAAACACTAAAAAGGCAATCATCTTCTTTCCATTATTGTTTTTTTTTACGCAACTGACTATAAAAAATACTGTTTTCCTCTTTACAGAGTTTTGTCATGTATCTAGTATGGAAGTTTTTTTTATTATTTATTTTGAGAAGCCCCCTGGGGTTTCCACTCTCATAGAAAAAATCTTCAAAGTTTTTTTTTTTATTGTTATTTTTTATCCAAGTATATTATATCTTGTTCCATGTCAAACTTCTTACTGGTAAAAACAGGCCTTTGAGTTTTCTTATGTTAATGTGGCTCATCTTTGTGTGGTCATTTAAGTCTTATAGTAGTAGTAGTATAGTATAGTAGTATTTATTGGCAATTTAAATCAATTTTTCAAGGCTAAAAAGTAGTAAAGGACCATGCGAGCTACAACTTGCTGGTATCACACAAATGCCAGTACTCTACCAGTGCATAAAAAAAAACGTAATCAGCAAATATTACAGTACAAGTTTTCATATATGCTGTGTTCTATTAACACGATTCTTAATATTTGTTGTACTGTATCATGCTGTTTAAGCAGTAGGCATCAATAAAATGGAAACAAACAGCTGAATGGATCCTACTGTGACTGTTAAAGGCTGCGCTTCAGGTAGAAAGGTTTTGCATGTCTCACGTGCATCAGAGTGGATCTCAAAGTTAAAGCAACAGTTCACCCAAAAATTAAATACATATTTTTCTTTTTACTTGTAGGGCTGTTTATTAATCTGGGTTGTTTAGGTGGGAGTTGACGAGTGTCGGAGAAATGGGCCGTTGAGATGTCTGCCTTCTCTTGAATATAATGGAACTAAATGGTATTCACCTCGTGGTGCTCTGTGTGCACTTTATGGCAATGCGCACAGAGCCTGAAGCAGAAAGCTTGAGTTAACGGAGACAGCTGATAAGCACCTTCTTGGTCCCCGTTATCTCTGACCGAGACTTCAGAATTTGTTAAACCATTTAAGGCGAGGTTTGTTTTAGCTATGCAGAGATTGACTGTTAATATTCTGCACCTATTATGAAAAAAACAGAAATTGCTTATTTACCTGCCAAATAGAGTTTGGTCTTTTATTAACTTTGATCTGATTTGGTAATGGCACAAGCCAGTGAACAACATGCTGTTTTAAATGTAGCTACCAGTATCAAATAATTTAGGATTTTTTAGACAGATAAAACATCCATGTAAGGTTAAATAATCATTCAAAATTCTCAAAACAAATCTGTACTGGTCCAAGTAAGAAGTTAATATTTTGGTGACTAAAAATAAGCTTAAAAAACTCTTCAGTGAAGCATCTTGCTGCACTGTAGAGGATTAGTGAAGATTAGATTAGCTTACTTGTGTTGCTTTCCACTGCGACGACCGGTGGTGTCTCCTCACAGTGTCCAGTTAAGCGTGGCTCAGTCTCTCCCTTAACAAATGCCTCCAGGCCTTCAAAGTCCCAATTCCCAAACTTTGTTACATGGCAGATTTCATGTGTCTCTGGGTCTGCTGGCTCCTATTCGACTTGTTTACAGTTGAAATCATCCCAGCTCATGCTCTGCTGTTCATTTTTCAACTCTTTTCTTCTTTGTGCAGGGCAGAAAGGAGAGCGTTCTTGCCCTTTTTTGCAGACCTAATTATGTTGTTAATAAGGGACAATTTATGTAGATTTTCAGAGGTTAATCCTCCACAGTAATGCTTTGTTTTCGGGCATCCTCTTCTCTTTTTGGTAGTTGGTAGATTTTTGCAACAGTTAATAATAGTTTGTACAGTCTGGTTTGGGCCGCCCGGATGACTTGGGAGAACAGATATTCTAACGGGCAAAGATAGCTGTTTCTCATCCTGTCATGGTTTCAGTCTTTTTTTAGCCGACCCGGTCTTCTTTCGAATGAGTGGATCCTCTTCTTAGCAAACATAAGATTTCTGAGCTTGATGTTTGGAGTCTTTTGAGGATGCTGAAGTCCCGTCTTACCAGACAGAATCATTTTACCAGCTGCCATCCTGTTCAGTGAAGAAGAAATATATCAACCTATAGAGAGAAAAAAGCAGAAGCCAATGAAAGCTTACCAAAACAATTGCTACTATGCAATTAACAACATGATTTTCTAGCTGAACTTACACTATTATGCAGCATTTCATTTACAGCAGCAATTTAGCAATGAGTCCACTACAAATGACATGTAATCGCAATGCCTTAACTAAATATTAACTGGAAATGTTGGACTTAAGGTGTTTTTTTTAGCAAATACACCAAAGCTTTTATCAGCACTTATCAGCAGTTGAAACGAATATTAACCAGATGTTTACGAATAAAAATCACAATGTTTCTTAAAGGGACGATTCACCTCAAAAACAAAAAACATTTTTCCTCTTACCTATAGTGGTATTTATCAATCTGTGAGATGCCGTTGATGTTGGAAATATTGGCCGTAGAGATGTCTGCCTTAAACTATATGGCACTCCACTTGAGTGAATGAATTACAACTACAAAAAATTAATTGTTTGACAGTCCTAATAAAACATATTTAAAAAACTCCACATCAATATCTCTTTCCAGATATCATGACCTGGTTATTCAAGATAATCCACAGACCTCCTGAAAATATTTTCTTTCAGCCGAATCACCATCAGAAAGAAGCTTGTAGTTAAGGACGAGAGGCTCATGACAGCATGAGATGTAAACATTAATGCTGTTTCCCTCAGCTGAGTTGTAACTTTGGCAAGCTGAGTTGTGCTGGGTGAGCTAGCGGTAGATGCATGCTTCATGCTGCGCAGTGATACAGTTGGTGGGTGTAGCTCAGTAGACAGAAAATAGTTTCTATGTAAAACTTACAACACGGTCTGTGGATTATCTTGAGTAACCAGGTCATGATTTCTGAAAAGAAACATTGCGTTTTTTCAAATGTAGTATTTTGGCACTCTGAGAATTAAAACCGAATGCCATCATGTTCTGTTATATTCAAGACAAGGCAGACATCTCCAACACTCAGCAAATCATACCTAAACTTTTTTTAATTTTTTTTTTTATAAATAGCACTAAAGAGAAGGGAAAAAAGCACTGTTAATTTTGGGGTGAACTGCCCCTTTAAACAGGAATTATGCGATTTAAGGTCCATCTCCTCCTCTAAGTATTTTGAAGAAACTGCCTAAATGCCACATGAGGTCTCTGTATGTGCGGTTTTAACTTTATTTTGCTGTAAGGGTGATAAAGATTGCTGGGAGCCTGAGTTCATGTCATTGTTTCTACAAGATAAGATGTAACATCATGCATGCAGTTATGAAGGCTACTCTCTTATGACTGTGAATTAAATGTATTACTATGTAATCAAAATGTGTCACATCCCCTCAATTCATTTTAAATACAGGGGGAAGGTTATTGATTATATGACAAACTGCAGAGGCCAATTCACAATAAACATGTGATGCATGACCACATTCTAAGACATGCAAATATAACCTTAAACTCATTTGTAAATTAAATGCGTAAATTGTATGTACCTGTATGTTGTAGGGGTAGGGGAAAGAATCCATACAGTATAGTATCACGATATTTTTGCATGTCAATATCATATTGCTTCATGGACACCAAGTATCATTTTTTTAATTATGTAAATGATTGATATTACAAGTAGAGTTGCAAATTGTAAGCACTTTTCTTTATTATTGGTAAAAGTAATCATCAGCTGATCAATTACTTGATTAATATTTATCTTTAAAAAAAACAAACATTAAAACTTTGCGTAAACAAAATAATACCAAATGTGTTTTTTCCTCAGTCAAATCCTACAGCAACATAATGCGTATACTTTTAACATTATTTCAGTTTATCAATTTATCATTGTAATTTCACATGTTCAATACATTTCTTAAGGACAAACTCACCAATCCTCCATTAATCATTATCACCCTTAATTACAAATAAAAAATTATCTTTTGGTACCATACAAGAAAAATAAAATCAATAGTTTTTTCAGTCCAGTTGAATTTGATGGATGAGATTAAAAATTGATTGAATTGAGATCAACTGAATGAAAACACTATCTTATTAGTTAAACCAGGTGTTGACAAAGCTTTCTTCTAGGGGCATAATTTTAAGATTAAAAAGGGTAATAAATTGCAGTATGTTGATGTTGATGTTTTTGCAATACTAAGCATATCGCAAGACATTTAAAATCGCAATAATACTGTATTATGACTCAAGTATCTTGACTATATTGTATTTTTGGTGATTCCAACCCCTAACAGGCCAATGTTAAGCTATTTTTTCTGGTCATTTGTAAGGGCAGCTTCTTGTGGGCTGATTGATAAACTGAATTTTAAGTTATATCTAATACTTCATAAAGGGTAAATTGTTTGAAAAATAAGAGGCAGTTTGCATGTAAGAGAAAGTACTGTAATAGTTACATGATGTGCTGACTTTCAAAAGGCATGAAACAGTAAACTGTGAAGTCTGAACCCAGTTGACCCTTTGAAACCTGGATCGTTATCAGTTTTCTTGTGCCTTTCCCAAGCATTTAAACATTTGTGACACTGAGCAAATTGGATTGATTTCTTATAAAAACAACAACTTTGCATGAAATGTCTCACAAATAGCAAACAAAACTGTAAAAGGTGACAAGAAATGTGTCCTAAAAATAAGCTAAAAAGGAAAGAAATACTTTTTTCTCCAAATAATTGAGGAAACAACACACACAAACACACACACACACACGCATACAAATATATATATATAACTTCTTTTTTATGTCAATTCCTATTTTTGGTTCTTTCACTCTTCTTTTTTCGTTTGGCTAATTTCTAGTAAGTTTCTTTTAACTTTTTACCAATTTCTTGCTTATTTTTGGTCTTTTTTAAAGTTGCTCATTGCCTGCTTTCCATGTTTTTGAGAGAAATCGAGCAAAATTCAGGATTCAAGCGGTTAAAAGCGGTTACACTTTAAAGGTGGATATGAAAAAACTGAACTTACTTATGAAGCATGTACTTGGCGTTCAATGAATCAGGTCCATCTTGAAATGCTTTAGGCGTAGCTTCACTCCTCGTCTAAATGCAAAACTTGGCCCCAGAAAACCAGCTTCAACTCGTCAACACATTAACAGCTAAAACTCACCGCAACAAGCTACGTAAGCTAGGTTAGCACCGTTAGCTTGTGCTCGCGCTGCTGCTTCTCATTTTTTAAAGTTACTATAGTCCAGTCTGCGTGTGTCTGCTAGCTTATAAATGTTTAAACGTCTCCGAGTGAAAAATTCACTCGTTTTACGCTTAAAAAAATCTCAAAATTTGACATGTCGGACTGTTAACTGACTGTGACGACCAAACAAATTTGGCTAGACTAAACGCGTTTGGCAAGTGTCACGTGCATGCGCTGTCGACTAAAAGTACGCTTGTTGTTATATCCGCCTGCCCCTCGCGGGCGGAGATTATAAACAAACTGTGGTCCGCCCCGCCGGGATGCACCGTGTGTTGCATCATCGCTCAGTTACCTGCAGTGTAAACAAATAGAGCATTATGCATAAATTTTAGACTTTTGGCCTTTATCCTTATGTCCCATGTTTTTATGAACGCAGCACTTAAAAAAGTTATGGTTTCGGGGGGTTTATAACATACGCTTTTAGTTTGTTTTTCCAGGGTCCCACACATTTTCATGGACAAGACTTTTCCATGATTTGTCAAGGACCCATGATAAATATCAATGACCATTCACAACTCATATCATGAACATAACTATACTACACTCCAAATGTTGATGACTGAATGAAAAACAACAGCAATCTTTTCAATCTCTATTAGTTGGTTATGTCCATTACATTACATTATCCATGGAAGAGTAGTGCAACAATAAATCTTATTACACACCACAAAATTTGAATTATTTGATATTTCCTTGACTTTACCAGTACTGGAAAATGTGATGAATTTCCATGACTATTCCAAGTTTCCCATGACTGTGGGAACCCTGTTTTTAAGAACATAGTGGGAGCTAAAGAATAATACAATTTATGGTCTAATAAAAGTTATCAAGCACTAATAAACTCCTGATCCCAAGTTTGAGAAACGTTGTGCTATACAGTTACTATACTGTTACGGTTGCTACACACTTACCCTGCTCAGTAAAGGTAAGATAGTGTATCAATTAAATGTAGTGTCTAATAAATTTGTAAATTTATCTGCAAGATTAACAAACAACCACCCACTTCTCCGGTACAACAGAAAAAAGGGTCACTTTTTTAGTGTAGAATGTAATTATACATTATGTGATGACTTTCATGAAGCAGAAATTGACTAAATAAATTCACAAAAATATATTTTTACTCAAATCCCTAGTCCAAAGTTTTACTATTTAGTGTTACCCATCTAAATGTATCAATCCTGCTCCTAAAGGCTATCCAAGGTTTGTCTATGAAACAAAAAAAACTATTAATATCTATAATCTTGTTGAATCTGTTAAGGGTTTTGGTGGTGGTGTTTTTTTTTTGTTGTTGTTGTTTTTTAGGATTATTATGAGTAAATTCTTCAGTTTTCAATTTCTGGTGAAATACAACCATATTGTGGGTGCTAAAAGAATATACTGAAATTTCTACCGTGTGCCAAGCACGTCGAAAAAGTATGGTGGCCGACACAAAAACACAGATGGCCCTGTCTTTGAGCAAGTTTCTGATTTGTTCGTACTTAAATATGAACTGCTCCTTCTAAGGTAACAAATATGCAAGAATTCTTAGTTTTAGGCGATTAAACACAAAAATAAAACATTAATGAATATCATATTCAATTTCTTCCACCATATCCCCCTAAATCCTACACACTGGACACTTGTGTACAAATAATTTTTTTTTTTTTTAAATAATTTGGCCTCCCCCAGCGACCTTACACAGAGTAGCATCACACACAGTGTTCATGCACTCATCATATAATTTATTACATTTTTACAAATAATTACAGCAATGATCTGTGGATGAAAAAAACAATTCATTCTGTATGTCCCACTGAACTGTGCGTCATACAATGTCCTCAAGTGTCAATTATCATAGTGTTTCGCCAAACCACTTTAGCTCTACCCTGCACAAAAATCTTAATAGTGCGTAAAAAAAGTTCCATGCAATAACAGACTTGATATGTGTTTAGTCACTTTTTATGATCAATTTTAACAGTCATCAGACAAGAGTGTTACTTAAAATTCAAATAAATACTTATTTATGGATATAGTTTTGACTTTAACACATTCATTAAGAAAACCTTGTAGAAGATTGGATACAGCTCCCATGGTTATCACTTCAAATCAGCGTAGCTTATTTACAGTCCTCTCGTCAAAGCTCAGCGACATTTAGCCACGTGCCCAGAAAGATGGTGCGAGCGGGCAAACCTGCGGAGGCAGTTGGGGCAGGAATATGGCTTCTCACCTGTGTGAGTTAACATGTGTGTTTTCAAGTGGCCTGACAAGCGAAAGCTTTTTCCACATTCTTGACATGTGTATGGACGCAGGTTAGTGTGGCTCCTCCTGTGCTTGCCCAGATCACCAGAGGAGGTGTAACGATTGTGGCAGTCTGGACATTCAAAGGGCTTTTCCCCAGAGTGTATCCTCTTATGCTTCACCAGGTCGCCTGACTGAGTGAAACTCTTGTCACATTCATTGCATTTGTAGGGTCTCTCACCAGTGTGGGTGCGTTGGTGGTTTCGTAAATGTGCAAGACGAATGAACCTGTTGCCGCAGACTGTGCAGTGGTAAGGCCGTTCTCCAGTGTGTGTCCGCAGGTGTATTTTCAAGGCCCCGAGATCTCCGATCTTCAGACCACAGTCCCCACACTGGTGAGCTTTCTCACTGGTGTGAAGTTTGGAGTGAACCCTCAGGTTTCTCTGGGTGTTAAAGTTCTTCCCGCACACGTTGCAGTGGAAGGGTCTCTCGCTTGAGTGCGTCCTCACGTGGAGATCCAGACTTGACTTGAACCCAAACTCCTTTCCACATTCAGAGCAAGAATATTCCTTCTTGCCCGAGTGTGTGGTTAAGTGGCACTTGAGGTGGTGTGATCTTAAAAAGGCCTTCCCGCACACCTGACATTTGTATGGCTTCTCCCCCGTGTGTATTTTCATGTGTTGCCGCCAACCGCTGCGCTCCACAAACCTCCTGCCACAATCCTTGCAGACAAACGGCCGGTCGCCTGTGTGTGTGCGCATGTGATCCTCCAGGCTCTGAGGTGTGCCCATCTTCTTGCCACACTCTGGACACTGCACACCGGTGTCCAGACAGATGGGTTTATCCTCAGATTCTGTGTTGTGCGGTTCATGACACAAATGCGGCCCTTGACCCCAGGTAGCTTTGAAACTCTTCCCACAGTCTGCGCAGCTGAGATGTCCCCCTCTGGTAGACACGGACATGTTGTGCCAGCGCTGACAGTGATTCTTCAGATTCTTTAGGTACTGGAAGCTGCGTGCACATGTTGGACACGGGTGAAGTCTGCGGGGAGGAGCAGAGGGGTGGGCTTCACGCACATGGAGCCTGAGGTGAACTTTAGAGTTAAAGGTGCTGCTGCAGACAGTGCAGCTGTGTTTAGGGATGAGGTTTAGTGTTCGGCTTGAGAGGCAATTTTTTAGCTTGGCGAGATACTGTTTCTGATGGACCCACTTGACATGCTTCTCCAAGAAGTCCAAGTCAGTGAAGGAGACAGTGCAGTGAGGACATGGATAGAAGTCAGGAGACGACTCTAAGAGGGTGAAGAAGATACACACAGAAAGGAGAGCACATTAAAAAGGATGTTGATTATGATTTTACACTTCCCTGTCTTTTTTTTTTTTGTTGCCATTATTTAACCAGGTTTGTTCCACTGAGATCAAGATTTTTTTTTAACAAGGGAGATCTGGCCAAGACTAGCAGCAACACAGAGTTTCAGCAACAAATAAAATTCACATAAAAACACACAGGTTCCAGAAGCAGAAAGATCAGATAAAACATTTGTTTTGTTTGTTAAGATCATTCAGCGAGTCGTTCCATGCTGCATTTATAACCTAAAAGTGTTTCATCCCGACTGTTGGCACACTTATTTAATGTTTTTATTACATGTATTTAACTCATGGCAGAAGAAGTTTTTTAAGTGCATAAATGTCTGTGAAGTTTTATGTATGTGACAATGACAAATTTCCACGTGAGTGGATATTAAACACATCTATGCTATTCTAAACATAGAGCCTGCTGATCTATTCATGCCTCTATCAGTTAGTGTTACTGTGTGACTTTGGTGAATCCAAACTAAAACACCAAAGTCACACAATAACACAGATCAACTAACTGGTCAAGGCAGCGATGGGCCGGCAGCTCCTGTGTTTAGCGAGGTAAAATTGCTCTTTTTGTGAATGGAGATGATGAATTGATGAGAGCACAGATATGTTTCACTCTTAGCTCAGTCGGAAAGGGCTGTCTGTTTGGGAAGTACGAAGCATGTGATGGGTATACGGGACTCTGTTCATACTGCAAGAGTTGTGTTAGAGTTTGTGTGAATGTTTCGATATAGTTTTGCTATTGTTACATCTGGACCCCTACGACTTCAATTCATCAACCATTTTCTCCATTTTTTGGATTGTTTGTTTACTGGAGGCATGTGAGAAAAACAGAGTTTTCTTTATAAATTCAACATAACATGGGTAAGTGTTTTATCAGAGACCGTACCGATTATTAGAAGTTATGAGACTGATAACAAATATTTGGAACCAATATGCATTTACAATAAAAAATGAAAATCTTTCGGTCAATATGTAGAATTTGGAATGTAGTGAACTCCAACACTAACCTTTGTTTAAATGCCTTTCGCAAATGTTTAAAACTGATATTTTTAACATCATATACAGTAAGTTTCCAGCAACGTTTTTTAATTTTAAATAAATAAAGAAAGAAAAAAAATAGCTCCCTGGGCTTTACAAAGTAAAAGTTCTTCTCATGCGGACTGATTCTTTGCACTTTTAAAATAAGGAATTTTATCTGGGATCATTAAAATAAAACACTAACACGAATATTGTGCAAATCGACAAATATTGACCCCAATAATAGGCCAGGCTGATAATCTGTCCACCCCTAATACAAATGTTCATTTTGGGGATGATGTGTTCCTTTAAGACCACATCTTTATAACAAAGAACACTTAATAAAAAAACACAAACATCTAAAAGCAAATAACACAAACCAGGGTGTCCTACCTGTGCAGAGCTCCTCCTCCTCTCCATAATCTTCCTGAATGTTGTCTGTCACCTCCTCTTTACTGTCTCTCTCCTCTTTAATCCACTCCTCAGACTCCTCTTTAACAGCATCTTCAGAGAAATCACATTCAGGCTGATGCTCAGAGTCACACTCCTCCTTCATGTGTTGGTGATCAACATCTGACCTGAGAGCCAAAGTGTCCGGTTTAGTGTCTGAACAGCTTAATGAGCCTCCACTGTGCTCCTCACTAATCTCCTGTGCATCTGGTTCCTCCTTGATTCGGATGTTGAGACCTCCTCCGTTACTGTGGACTCCATCACCGTCCAACTCTGCTCCGTTTTCAGCTTTAACTCTGTCCACATCGCGTTTTTTCTCTCCTCTCTGCGCTTTGTTTGACTTCTTCTTGGCAGATTTCATCTTCATGTTGTCACCATCAGGACGTCGTCTCTGTTGGTGTGCTGAGGACCAGAGGGACACAATGTTGAGCTTGTGAGACAAAGACAGCCGCACACGAGACAATGCAGACAACACAAACACAAAAAGACAAGCGTTAAATGTCTCTATTTTGGTCATCTTTCTGTTATCGACCGTTAGCATCTGAGCTAAAGCTACACTAACGGCAGCATTAGCATAGCAACAGTGCTAACACACGTCCTCTTGTGACGTTAGCTCAGCAGCTGTCAGCATCACTCGACTTTTGTCTGCGACAAACGAAACACTTACCGCTGAAACACACGCAGTTCAGCCAAAGCTGCTTTTAAATAATTAAGCTAACGTTTACTGACTGGCGACATTAGTGTGTGCTGATAATAACACAGGAAGAGAAGCACACTTCCTTCAGCTCTGGCCAACCAGCTCACACCAGTGATGACCAGGTTACAGCCCACTACCCGATTAAAGTGACAGACAGTCTACTAATGTTTAGTTTTTATTTTAGGGAGTGTTCGTTATTTACGATAGGGGAGGGGGTGATGCGAAAAGAGGGAGGCATGTAAATTTTTTATTAAGCAATGGGGAGGGACAATGGGGAGTCCTAAAATATGAAAGTCTGGTAGCCTTTTTGCACTTCTGGTTCCTTCGTCTTAAAGTCCATGTGTTTTTTGAATGGGTTTTCTGAAAATACATTAAATAAGGTCTGTGATTAACACAGGATACAGATATTTAGATTTTTTGTTCTGCAACATAAAATCCATCCATACAAACCTGATTTTTGAACTTTTAAGGTTGGGACAGATAATGAACAAATATAAATAATATTTATAAGATAAAATGAGTAAACATTGAAAGGGCCACAACTCATCTTTCTTTAATGATCTTCTCTTTCAACTCACTTATTAACTCGACTACACTGACATTTGGGGCCTAAGCCAGACTTTTGTTGGGCGGCATGGAGAATCATCCCTAGCTCTTGAAAAAAAAAACTCTATTTTGATGCACTCTGACACCATATTTACATTCAAAGTACAAAAAAAGGCTTAGAAAATGTCTGGGGGGGACACCTGACATCCTGTCACAGGCCCGGTATAGATATTGGCATTTCAGGATCTATTAAATAGCAAACTGCCAGATTCAAATGAGACTCTTAATTAGTGTTCAATCAGAAACAGGTGCACTACGAAGATGTAGTAACAACTGAAAGAAGGAAACAGGCCGGCAGTATTTTAGTACCAGGTCAGAACGACTCTCGAGTAATTCTGAATAACAAGTCTCATTAAAAAAAAAAAAAAAAATCACAATTCTGACCTAATGATAAACCTTCAAATTATCTTGTCAAAAATTTAATATTTACATTATGGCAGCCCCATTTGCATCCCAGGACTAAAGATTTATTTTCTAGGTCTCATGTCCAAACAGTCTGTTTTAATCGACTTAATAAAACTAACAGTATTAACTGTGTGATTTTACCATCTGTACAAAACACACTCAGTCACGTTCCAGACTTTATTTCAGCCGACTCAGGACAGAGAATCTTGACGCAATCTTCTGTACAACACTGTTCCCTTCTTTGAAAACAAAACAAACACAACAAAAGTTATGTACAAAAATATGTTTTAAAAAAAGAACATACACAAAGATACAGGACAAAAAAAGACAGTATTAATGCTTATCTGTGGAGGGCTGTTATAAATAGTGACCGTATTTAATTGAGTTTGCTTACCTATGCTGTGAATATTCAGTTCATGATAAAACGATAATTTTGTCATGATTTTGTTCATTTGATAAGAAGCCAGTAGCGTCTTTCTGAGTTCATCCATGACACCGTGTGCCATCTGAGGTCGGACGACTTCCCATCTTAGTGTTTCACATGAATAATGGGGCTCATTGCCTCCGTGCAGTGCAAAAAGGAAAACAAAAAATACTAATGTCAACAAAACCAGTGAACAAGTAACTCAGTCTCATTGCAAATAAAATGCTGTCAAGGCTTCTCAACATCTCTCGCCAGGAGAACTCTTTCCGTTATCATTGTAATTTCATTATAGTAACATTTTCCATACCGTTTTTTTTTCCACATCCAATTTTTTTAAGTCAAATTGTAGCTATGATTGGCTTATACAATCAACTAAGCAGACAAGTTGCCTGAATAAAGCAGTCCAGCAAAACTAGCCAAACACCAACATACATTTCATGTCAACAAAATGTAATCAAACGTTTCAAAAGGACACATAATTTTACCATTTTTATGGACGAGTTCTGTTGTGTTTTTAAATTATTATAGGAACTGAAGACTAATATTGAAAACATTATCCTTCATATTTTTTTTCCAAAAAAAATCATAAAAGTAAAATATGTTGTTAAGTGCAAGCCAGTCGACTCACAGGCAAGGCAAGAAGTGAAGGCAGATGAGCAGAAAATCAAACAGAAGTGTAACACAGCAGGTGAATGAATATGCAAAAACATACGCAGGAGTCTGTTTAACATAAACATGTAGCTTAGAAGCCTGCCATATATTGAGTTACAGTTATAAATCACTCATATCGACTATGATATAAAAACCATCTCACAAGCAACTTTGACTTTTTTTTTTTTTCACCTGCGCTGAGCTGACAATCAAAGTCTTGCACATTATGCTGAACCAAGTCTTTTGTTCTCAATGGCAATTTTGATTGTCACTTTTCGGGGTATAAAGCACATGTTGGTTCCGAAGAGAGCGGCTGTATTTTTGAAATAATTTTAACAACAGTCCAGCTTCAGTCTTTGTATGAGACTGACTGTGGAGTGTGCTCATACCTCTTTAGCGATCGCAGACAGGATGCAACATCGTTTTGTTGATACGTATAGCAGTTGTAGTGCATTCTAGAGACAGCTGGCTTGGTCATGTGAAGCACTGAAATACAGTACGGCAATACATAATACAATAAAAGACACTTATAATTCATTATACAGTGTATGTACAACTCTGTTCAAAATGCTCACGTTAACCGTCATAACTCTTTTGCACTTTTTTTTGCCTCTCAGCTTTCAAAAAATTAATTTATCATATATCAAACACTTTACAGATTTATCCCATCTCTTTTAACCCTGTCGTCTTTAAATATATCATTGCTTCCCTACATAGCCATAGTGGTCAGGTGTTGATGCCCGAGCAGCCCCTTGCGCCCTGCGCCCGCCCCTGGGTGCCCCCCTCCATTGCCATGGCCACAGTATTCCTGCAGGTTCTGGCGCAAAGTAACCAGTGCGGAGCCCAGACAGGCACGATTTGGAGCCAAGACCCCCCCAGGCAGCTGGAAGAGGACAGTGGCCACCCCAGCCATGCCGTCATCCGTGGGCTCCAGGGTGATGGGCCCGACCTTAAAGGTGGAATAAGAAAAGCCCATGAGCTGAGAGAGGAAGGGGTCGGAGCGGCAAAAGTGCTGGTAGCCGCTGTACGTGGATGGGTGGTGATGGTGTGAGGCCGGGGTGCCAGATGTGGTGCTGGCATAGTGGTGGGTGTTCAAGTAGTGCAGCGGCAGGTGCTGGCCGCCGTTGCCCCCTCCACCCAGGGCGAGGTGGTGGTGGTGGTGAGCTGTGGGTCCGGAGCCCGGGTCATGTTTGTAGGAGACGGCTCCTGCCCTGCCCCTCTGGCCCACCACCACTCCTCCTAACTTGCTCGTGCGGGCGTGAGCGAGCGACACAGTGCTGCCCCCCACCCCTCCGCCAGTTGAGGGCAGGTAGATGAGCTGAGGCTCCTCCGGCTCAAGGTAAATGGTGAGTTTAGCAAAGGGCCTTGACGCCATCTTGGTCATTTCCTGGATGTGGCGACGCTGCTCCCGACGGAAGTCCAGGAACTGCTTGACCTTCCACAGGAGGACGCAGACGGACAGGAAGAGGAAGAAGCAGGAGAAGAAAACGGAGAAGAAGACAAAAAGGTCGATGTGGGCTTGGTCCTGTCGCAGAAACAGCAGGCCCTGGGACTCGCCCTGCTTCTCGCCAGTCCCCACACCTCTCAGAGCGATGTAGAAGCGGCTGGACTTCAGGGAGTGCACCTCGTGGGGGAAGGTGATGACTACACGATCTCGAACACCGCGCACAATCAGCACGGTCTGTGGTTTCCACACAGTGATGTAAGTGATGAGTCCTTCAGCCCGCTCCTCTGTAATTTCTCTCTCCCCTCCTGGAGGTTTGGCTTGTAGCTGAAGTGGGTTGTGGGAGAGCACAGGACCGCCGAGACTGGACGAGGCATTGGAAAACACCTTTATAGGGGACGGAGGTGAGTCCTTATCTACACCGGTTGTCGTCCCCCGAGTCACAGATTCCTCCTCGATTCTGATGGTGTGAATCCCTGTGTTTCGGTCTACATCCACAATGAAGATGTCATGAGAATTGGACACGTACACTTCCACCTCACCGAAGGTAACGTCGATGGTGACCCGAATGTCCACATTGGTGAACTTTGGCTGTGCAGAGAAAAACACAGTGCGCCCCTTTGGCAGGTTGCGGATGGTGGGATCATGGAAGCAGTTGGTCTGGGATGTGGGGTCAAAGCAGCACTCTGTGTCCACATTGAACTGACGGTAGCACTGACGCCCATTCACAGGTGTGCCATTGAAGGAGTCTTTGCACTTGGCACACTGAACAGAAAAGCACAACAAAAACTATTTGAGCAAAACCAGTAATGGAAAGAAAAAGGTCACAAACTTTTCTCTCAATTCTAAATATTGCTTTTATCAATACAGAGAAATTAAAATATAAAAACATGCTTACATTTTGCAACCCTTCATATTTGAGGTGCTTAAAGTGCATACCTGTTGCCTGTAGCAGTCTTTTCGGTCACTCTGAGGGCTACTGAGACAGGAGGAGGTCTCTGTGTTGTTTTGGCAGGGACACCCTGTACCATCATGTTCATTACACGTGTCTGCATGGCCGTTACACTGACACCTGCAACGAAGAGGAGAAAAACCCAAACACTAAAAAGAAATTCAAACACTAAAGAGGAGAAAATCCAAACACTAATGAGGCCTCTTTAGGTATTTTTGCTGATGGTCCTTTTGCAACATTTGCATATCCTATTTATCTCATTTGAAGGCATAGGTAAATTTCCATCTCATTACTCGCATTTTCTTTGCTAAGATGATGCGAGTAATGAGATGGAAATTTGTGTAACAATGTGGTAAGCACTGCATGTTGATGCAGATTTTATCTGATAGACCGGGCCATTGTGTGTACCTAAAATAATGATGATTGTGGAAAATGCAAAAACATACAATACAGAGGCTTTTTAAAAAGCCCAATGTATAATACACACAGACCTGCCAAACCTGGACAAATTTTTTGATTACCACTTCCGTGACTGAGATGCATCAGATGTGAATCACTGCTATTTGCACTATGAAAAACTGTAAATACTGTAATCTCCATCAGGGTTTCATACACATTCAATTATTTGTGGCGGCCCGCCAAAATTTAATCATCTCCCGCCACACATACATTTTCTATTTTTGGAGCTGGACTGTTTATTGAAGCACTGTTGAAATATATAGGTCAGCTGGAGCGAGGAGGCTGCACGAGAGGGATGAACTCAGTGTTGTGTTGCTGTCTTCAAGATGATCAGATCATCCCCATTTGATATTTGGGCAAAAACGGGGGGAATTTATCAGACGCTATGACTGATTGAACTTCTACTTTTCCTTTTCAACAGTCACTGCTTCCCAATAGGTCTTTGCTGCTGCCTCTTGATTTGACTTCTGTAGTCTACTGCATGTACAAAATTAAAGGCGTCACCAGCTTTTTGCGTAGTTTAGAGTGACAAATTGTACCAAAGTACTTTAATGTCAAAATGCATACCTACTACACAAAAAGTGTACAGTTTGGTAGGTCTACATGTAAATGCTTCGTCACAGGAAACCACTGACTGCTGAGCAGCAAACATTACTCACTTTTCACACTTCCCCTGCAGCAGGAAGAAACCACTGAGGCAGCTCTCACACTTGTCCCCCACACTGTTGTTCTGGCAATTGACACACACAGCATTCTCTTCTGTGGGACCCTCAGACACCCAGTTCTGGATCTGATGAAAGGACAAAGAGAAATAGACATCAGTGTCAAAGACACATGACTAAGCACACACAAAGACAGCAAACACTTACGCTGTTGGGGTCCAGAGGGAAGAGCCGTGGGTTCTCAAGGGCCTTTTTATGTTCATCTCCGGATAAACACACATCACTGTTTCCCCGGCAAAACTCCCGACATGGACGACAAGTGCCGCCCCCTTTGGCAGAGCCCACAAAAAGGGGCTTACACTTCTCACAGTGCTTTCCCTGAAAAGGGAGAAAATAATTCGTCACGGGTGAACATGGAAAAACTATTAACAGTAATATGTGAATGTGTTTTACTCTAAGCACTCACGATGGTGTTATTGTGGCACTCAAGGCAAACATCTGGTTTGCTAACACCAGCACAGTTGCTGTGTTTGTTGCAGCTGCACTGAGAGGAGCAGTTATCCCCCACAAATCCAAAGTGACACTGGCAAACTCCTGGGGACATGCATGTCCCGTTCACACAGCCCTGTGCACACACTGGCTCACACTGACCAGACACACTGCACAGGAGAAAAACAAGAAGATCTGGTTAAATCTTAACCATTTCTTACAAAACAAAAGGAACTATCCTTGTGTATTCACTGCCTGAGTCTTAAACGCTAACTCCTGATCTTACCTGCTGAGTATGTAACCATGTTTGCAGGTGCAGTGATATCCCTGGGGTAGGTCGTGGCAGTCCTGAGTGCTGTTGCAGTGATGATGGCCATTGGCACACTCATCCTCTTCTGGACAGTGAAGGAAGGACCAGCTGCTGTTTCTCAGGGGGCAAACGCCCTCACTCACACCTAACGGGAATGACGGAAGGTGAGTTAACAATGATTAAAAAAAAACAAAACGTAAGTTTAGATTAATTAAAAGTGCAGAAATTATAATCCTAAACACATTTTGTAAAATTCTGAGAATATCTCTTCACGGTCTGCTAGCAGAAAGTTCTGTGTGCGCTTAAAAAAAATCTGTTGTTCATTAAAAGACTTCGCTATGTAAATGGCAAACAAAAAACACGGCTCGGACTGAGCTACATAACACTATTCCAACCTCTTAGCAACAGGGGGTGTTTGTGCTTGTGCACAGGACAGGGAAAAGGCCATTTTTTTAAAAGAGGAAGGCAATGTGAGTGAGAGGGATGGCAGATCTGACATGTGCTGAACACTTGTTTGGTTGTTGAGTTCATCTATCAACATTTTTTCCTCCAGAATTGCAGACTACACCTTTGACAGAGAACTGTAACCCTGAACTCTTTACGCTCCACAATGTCTCCACTTCCTGTGCACATCAACTAAAGATATTTCTCACCATCAAGTCCTCCTTGTAGGCAGCGTCCAGCCCCATTGCCCCCCCGAGTAGCACACCAACCACACTGAGGCCTGGCAATGCACTGGGAGCACTGGGTGAGCTGGGAGCACTGAGGAGAGCACGAGTCGCCCCCTGAGAGCAGACGACCACACTGACCTGCCTCACATCGCAGGGGCACGAAAGACGGGCTCATGCACTAAAGGAAGGGGAGAGAGTTTAGCAGAGTGTGAACATAACTGTATTAAATAGCTCACGTTAGATATTCTGCAAAGCTCAAACAGCGCAGATTTTACCTGCTGCAGAGCCATGCTCCACACACAGTGCTGCCAGCCGCCATCAGAGCCTCTGGAGCCCAGACAGAGGCTGCAGTTACTGAGGGTGTGGCAGGGTGGAGGGCACGGCATGGGGGGAGAAGACTCCACCTGCATGGGTGAGACGTTGAGCAGGGCGTAGCTGAAGCACGTCCAGTCATAGGTGGGGTTCACGCTCAGGATACGCCTCGTCTCACCTGAAAAAAAAAAAATCACATCACAACAATTTTTAGTGGAAATATTCATAAACACAAAAATGCTCTAAATTTGGATTATAAAACTTCACCTGAAACATTATTTATCATCTCCAAAACAAATATTCATTCATATGTTTCTAGGTGTGATGATTAAAATTACTGAATCACAGTTTCTTCATACATGGGCATCTTATGTGCATCAGCTTTAGACTGGAAATTCAAAGAAGAGAAATTCATAATTTCCTCAAGGCTCTTCATTACTTTAGCGTGTACCTGTGCGTTTGAACTGGCGAGTCCACATGCATTTTCCAGAGGCAGTACACTTGGGGCAGTCGGAAGCCTCGCAGCTGGTCTCGGTGCAGTTGCTGGACAGGAAGATCTCTCTCTGGTTGATCCGACAGTCATGTTCAGATGTACAGCTAACAGAGCTGCTGATGCAGGCCCCTTCTGGGCAGTTTGTGCACCACTTGCACTGCAGAGCAGGCTGGGAAATTCAGCAAGGAACAGATTTTAGTTGACAGACAGAGAAAGACGTCTCTTTTTGGGCTAGTGATTTTTTTGAAGCATGGGTGCTATATGTTACCTGTGTTGGATTGGAGAATGTTTTGGGGTGTCGGGCGAGACATTCACTGCACGTCTTCAGCCTGCGACACTGGTCGGGCTGACGAGGGGTCGGGGAACAGGGAGACTGGCCAGCAAAGCAGCCCATTCTGATGGACAGGGAGGGAATGAATTTTAAGGACGCATTTCATTTAGTAGCTGCACATAAGTTCAAGCTTTAAGAACAGAGTGCTGTTTACTAGAGTTGCTTTTAGCGAACGTGTTACCTCTCTGCAGTGTCAGAAGAAGCGCAGGTTCCCCTACACCAGACGCAGCTGCCTGTGGTAGTGTTGCAGGCCTCTGGTGTAGGCAGCAGCGCACAGGGATCAGAGGGCACAGTCAGGGTCAGCAGTCTACCCAGCGTTACACCATTGAAGCCTCCTGATAGGAAGAGACGGTCGCCCCAGCTCGTCATGGCAAGAGACACTGAACGATTGACTGGATCTCCTATGACTGAGACTGAAGAAAAGAGATTAAAAAAAAAAGTGGTTAAGTTACTGTAGGTTATAAGTTGACTATAACTAAATTTGCAGAAAGACGCTGAGACAGTCACCTGGTTGTATCCAGGTGTTACAGTTGATCTGATACAGAGACACTGAGTTACTGTAGTCTTCAGCTTCTGTCCTTCCTCCGACAATGACCATGGTGTCTTTGATCATGGCCGCAGCGTGGAAGAAACGGGACAGGGGCTGCATAGCAAAGAGATGATACAGCAAGAATAGATGAGTTATCTACATGCACGGGACTGATGGAGGATAAATGCTTGGCTTGTGTAATTTACTGGCCTGTAAGAGGAGACCAGATGAGGCCGGCCTCTTACCTTATTACCCTGTGAGGGGACCAGCAGAGACCAGGTGAGGTTGGGGTAGTACAGACTGTAGAGCTCGCCTGAGGGCTCCACAGTTTCCACATGGAAGCGGTAGCCTCCAAAAACATAGATGGCGTCAGTCTGCTCATGGTAGACTGCTGAGTGGCCGTATAAACCTGAATGAAGAACACGTCAATGCAAAAAAATGCTGTATCTGTTTTTGTGTTATCTAATTTTACACACTTTAAAAATGTAATAGCAGATTTCTCTGTGAAGTTGACTTAAAAATGAACTATGTTAATACTTGTATAAGAGGTGAATCCAGCAATAAGTTATTGACCTAGTAAAAACTATGTTACGTTCCATCAAAACAAAATAAAAGGCCTCAAAAACCTGTAGGTGGTGTGCCAGTGTGGGGGGCAATGGTCCAGTTTCCAGTAAATGGACTGAACTCCAGCAGATGGTGGTTGAAGCCGTTGTCTGGGGAGTAACCTCCAATCAACAGCACAGAGGAGTCTCTGCGTACAGTTAAAGTATGGCCTGCAACTGGGGGCAGCACTGTGCTCTGTCGAGGTAACAAAAACCAAACAAATAGTAAATTTGTGAAGGTTTAAAAATTTGTCAGGTATTTGGTTTTTCTGTGATAAATCTAACCCCAACCTTGTGCTCTCTCCAGACCAAACTGCTGAGATTAAGACTCCAGGTATCCATGGCAACACCGTTTTGAGTGACACCGCCCACAACCAACATGAAGGTGTGGCTGGCTCCGTGTCCTCCGGAGCCAGACTCGTGACTGGTCAGCAGTGCAGAGGCGTGATGATAGCGAGGGCTCGGAGTCGAGCCTTCCTCCACAGAGCTTGTCAACATTTGAGTCCAACGGTGCTCTGACACAGAATATCTACAACAAACCAGGAGCAAAATGCGTTATTATGCACATAATATGTAACATTTATTGTTGGTATTTTCACTTATTATTATTTATTAGTTGTTGGACTTTTTTCTTAGAATAGTTATTATTATGAAATTTCTATTCATTGTTAGTAGTTGTTATTTCAGTTGTATTTCATTTTCCACCTATCTTTAATTTCTGTCAGTTATTTAAAATTATTTATTTTCTTCCTGTTTATTTTTAATGAGAGCCTTGTTATCTTTTCATAGAGGGATTTACCTATTTATATGCATTTGGCCGGAAAAGGGCATTCAAACTTAGACAATGAAATACTGATTTATTTATTTTTACTAAGATTTATTGCATCACTAGAACATTTCTTCTTATTATTCTTAGATTTTATTCCATTTTTTAGCTTTAACATCTTTATTTTTAAGTAAGTTTCTTTTACATATTTTTCTATAAGCATTATTATATCTCCCCCTTCTCTCTCGCTCTCTCTATATAGAGGTATCGATTCATTTTTCTGGAAATGGATGCTGAAAATGAGACACTGAAGTATTGGATCACTTATTGATTAATTTGCTTATATTTGTTCACTATCACATCTCTATTTGATTTCATTTTAACCTTTGTTTATTTTTATGTCTGTTTTAAAAATAGTTATCTTCATCTTTGTGTTCTTTTTATAATTTCATTTATTTTACTTATTTTTTTATTATAACAACTACTATCTATCTCTCCATGTATTAAGGTATTTATCTATGTATATTCTAATGTAGGAAATGGGCATTGAAACTTAGACACTGAACCAGTCATTGATGTTGGCCCTGAAACAAAACTGTGAAACAAAAGTGTTATACTGTATAAAATGTTCTGGGACATTAATACTACTCAGGACATTCTCAGATTACACACCCCTACCTGTACACATTTCCCAGAATGCCCTCTGACAGAGAGAGCCCTCCATACATCCAGAGGTTGCCCTGTGGTCCAGACACCAGAGAGTGTCCCATCCTGTGGAGGAACCTGTGGGCCTGGTTCTGTGGAGAAACGGTGCATAATGAATGTGTGTTTGTGTGTGCTGGGGTTTAAGCTTCATGAATTGTGAAAGATTTGTTGGACTGATTGTGTTATGTTCTGCCCCTACCACTGTCAGTTGTGTGTCAAGCAACGTTTCCCAGACCAGGCTGTTAGAGTCCCGAGGAACAGAGCAGTCTGAGCCGGCCCAGCTGTCCGAGCACACACACACTCCCAGAGACTGAGACAAAATAAAATATCTTGGTAAGAAATCAAGAAACATTTTTTCTCTAATCCTTAAGAGTTTTCCACTATAACATGCACACATGATTTTACAGCTGTCATTTTTAGCTGAAGATTATGAACACATCGAAACAAATGAAATGGCAGAAAGTACATATATACAATTAAACCTGCTGTGATTTGGTTATCTTATACTGAACAATATTTTTTTTCCTATTCCCTGAAATAAGTGATTTCCTGAAAATAAAAGCAAATGTAAACTACTTCAAATAAATTGTCACCACTCTTACTGTATTACAAACTCCTCTTCCTTCTGCTATTCCACAATCCTGAGGGCACATGGGTCGGTCACAGTGGGGTCCGCCATATCCCTGAGGGCACTGACAGAGTCCCCTTTGGCATTGTGCTCCACCTGGACACACGGGCGACCCCTCCTCACCCTCATCAGCGCTCTGGTGACACCGCCGCACCCAGAAAGACGCATTGAAGCCTTGAGGTTTGTTTGAGGTGACGTTGGCCTCAAAGTAGACTGAGATCACACCTGGTGGTAAAGGACAATATACGATATAGTGAAAGTGACATGGTGACTTTCGACTCTGTTTTTGAACTCCCTCTATAACCTGATTAATTCAAATAACTGGATTTGGGTAAGAGTCTGTATGACATGTTTTAAAGGATGAAAGTAAAAGGACTTCCCCTACAACCCGAGGTGTTGAAATCTGCTGGGTAGTTAGTGGTAAATGTGATTAGAGGGACGTGTGGTAGTCCTCAAGTGCCAGATCATTTTTTCCTGTGTGCCTGTAATAGACTCATGTGAAAGCAGATTTCTCCAAGAAAAATGTTTATTACTGTCCGGATACCTGAGGTGGCTTCCACAGTGATGGGCTGAGTCCTTGTGGTGCCACAAAATGCCCCGATCAGGTTGTGATCTGAATGCACGACTCCATTGGCCAGGAAACGAGGGAGGCCATCAAACACATATACAAAAGAGCTCTGCAAAACAAAGCAAAGGCAACATCAGGGAAAGTTATACAGAGAGGAATTCTGACAGAGTTTGATGCTACAGCTCAGTTAACATGTTCATTATCTTGTGTGCATAATCAGGTTATGTTTGTACGTACTTTACAGTGTGTATGGGAATCTGGGTGCAGAGTGAGGGCTACAGGGGGACACAGCTGTCTGGGCAGACAAGGTGCCAGGTTTTCAGTCACCGACAGGACCCACAGGCAATGGGAAAGGCCTCCCTTTCCCTCTGTGCCACTTCGCCATCCCAGAGAAGATGAGAGAGGCATGGCAGAGGAGGTGGTGGAGGAGAGCAGCACAGAGCGGCCCTGGCACTGGCGGTAGCATGTGCCATTGTTTCTATTGGAAAGAGAACGATTTCAGGATAGACGAGTCATGATGAAAGAAAATACAAAAAAATCAAAAGATTCCACTGTTTTCACACTTTCTGCGTTTATCAGTATATTATTATAATTTCAACTCCTTGATTTTGATTTGTGTTCAATCAGTTTAAACTCAAAAAAAAAGTTAAAGATAACGATTTTCTTACCTGGGGTCTCCATAGTAACCAGGCAGGCAGGACTCGCAGTGGGGTCCCTGAGTGTTGTGGGTGCAGTAGCACTGGCCAGTCTGATTGTGACAGTATCCTCGGAGAGGGTCGCCATGGCCGTTACACTCACACTGCACACAGCCGCCACCGCCAGCCAGGGCTGAACCAAAGCTTCCTGGACGGCAGTGCTCACAGTGGGGTCCTGTCGTCCAATCTGAGAGGAAGAACATCAGCACAACTTTCAACAAATGCAGTTTGAGTTTACAAACCACGAGTATGAATTTACCTCATAAACTGGCCTGGTTCTGTCTGATTTAAATACAAAAGATGACTGAGAACAAGATATTGAAATAAGCCATGTATTCAGTGCTCACCCTGGCACTCGTCACAGATCCCTGGTGCGGTAATACAGGTGGAGTGAAAGTTGCAGCCGCAGTCTACGTCGCATTCAACACCACTGAGAACCAGAGTGGCCGGGTCAGACGTCCAGCCGAGGGAACATTCACACTCAAACCGCGGGCTGCCACTACACTGGCCCTCACGACACTCATTATAGCACCTGTGAGAGGGGGGACAAATTATTGGAGGCTCAAAATGTCCTAGAAAAGCAGTCCTGCTGACTAAATGGTAATTGAGGAAGATTTTTTAGGTTAAGAGATTTGAAGTCAACACAGAAACACATTTTTTATGTTCAGACTCTTACGTCTGGTTGCAGTGCAGTGTGCCGTCCCCCGTGTATCCTCTCTCACAGTGACACTCATATGAGGTGGGAGTGTTGATGCAGGTGGCGAAGGGGTGACAGTTGTGGAGACCCAGCCTGCATTCCTCTACATCTGGGCAGGTGGGGTAGGACCAGATCGCATCTTGCTCTTCGTCCTCTAAGTGCTCCAGCTCCATCTCCATTTCCAGCGGTCGAGGCGGGGCCGAGGTCTGGGGCTCAGGGCTGGAGGAGCAGGACGAGGAGACGTGAAGTTGGACAGGTATACCATATTCATCTACATATATTTCCATCCAATGTGTTATGGGTCTATGTAGAAATTCTGTTTTTAAATTTTAATTTGGAGGACATTCTAAGGTATGTAAAGGTTTCAGAAAGCCAAACCAAGTCGTCATTAAGCAATAAAAAGCACTTTATCCCCACCTGGCGTATGCCTGGAGGGCTCTAATCAGCTAATTGTTGAGTCCACTCGGACATTTGTGCCAAATTTGAAGAAATGCCCTCTAGGTGTTTTTGAGATGTAGTGTTCACCAGAATAAGACAGATGAGGTCACGGCGACTTTGACTTTTGACCTATGGCCACCAAAATCTAATCAGTTAATTATTCAGTCCAAGTGAGTGTTTGTGCTAAATTTGAAGAAATTCCCTCAAGACATTCTGCAGATATCGTGTTCACAATAATGGGTTGGTCAGACAGGCTTACGCACGCACAATCCAAAATCATAATGCCTCCAGCCTTAGCTATCAGCGGCGCAGAGACATAAAAAGTGATACGCCCACTCCATCAAGTCATGAAAGTGTAACAAGAGATATCTTACTTTGCAGCACGCGCTTCTGCCACAGCCACGCTGCAGTTATACACCGAGGGGTCGTCCATTCCCGCCCAGTCTCCCCTCAAACATCTGGAAAATGTAAAACATGGAATAAATGTAAGAAAATCGCAATAAAGACAATAATGACAAAATATCAGCAATATGATAATGAAAGGGATTTGTCAATTAGTAATTTAAATTAGATTTGTTGGTTCTATATGTACTTTTCTCTGTACAGTGTGATCGTCAAAGTATTTCTCAGTTAGACGTCTGCATTACTTACTTTCCAATAGTAGGATTGTTGTAGTCACCACACCAGCCACACTGGAATGTTCTCAGACAGTCTGTGCACGCGTTTAAAGCTGAACATTGCTTACACTGGGGGACCGAATGAACACTGAAAAGGACATCATAACAATAATTTTAATCAGATTACTGCTCATTTCAATGCACTGATTGAATCTTTACGTAACAAAATTTGGCCAGTTCTTTGTCTTACTTTTAGGTACTTTGAATGGACTGCTGTTAAGAAATCACCAAATCTAACAGGACAGTAGGTAACTGTATATGCAACTGCAAATAGGTAATATGTGTAATAGCTAAAAATAATACCAAAAAAAAAGCTCCTTGTTTTACCTGTCGTACCAGTCCCTGCACTCTCCATAGGGGTATTTTGTGAGGTAGGCAGCAAAATAGAAGCAGGCCTGGGCTGATTCACACCATGCACACTGGCTGGAGTTAGAGAGGCACTCACCACACGTCCTTCTCCTTCGCAAAACAAAAATGGGGAAGTTTCATAAGGGTGAGTTGTAGTTTCTCGTTGAAATCATTTATGATCTGTAATTACTGTCTTAAAAATGTAGTTTTTCAGCTTACTGGTTGCAGACTTTAGGACACCCCTTTGAATCACGTATGGATCCATCGAGTCTTCCTCGTCGACTACACTGATAGTCACCCTTCTTGCTGGAGTTTATCTGCCACTCGCAAAAAGGATCCTGCAAGTCAGAGTTAGCTTCACATGAGTCTGGACTACAGTGGCTCCAAAATAAGCTGTTAAGATCAGCTGCACAGTCGGACCATAAACAAAAATACGTGAGCTTAACACACACTCCTCCATTGAGAGTCTAGCAGCAATTATAGCCTAAATATTGAAATACTTCTTAACTGGACACAAAACTTTTTTCCTACTACAAGTAGATCCTAAACCCTTCAATATAAAACGTGTCATTGCAATTGGTTGATAGATATAAAAGTCATTGTGCTTTTTATGCTGAAAAACTGCAGCTTCTCTTTTTACTTGCATTTGTTTACAGGCAAATCCTGCTTTCTCCAACATGATAGTATTGATGACATACAATCCAGAAGCCAGTGAGGCATCATTGTTTTTGTATCTGTAAGTGAGACTCTATTTTAAAATGAGGTGTTATCTGTGATGTACCTGAGTACAGGCAGAGCAGTCTCTGTACTCCTCACACAAGGTGCAGTGCTGGGGTGCCAACAGCAGATGGCGCTGACCTTCTCCCTTTCCTTCTCCCTTCTCTCCCTCGGGGCAGGGCTCGAGGTCTGGGCTGTCCCGCAGGAGGCAGCGGGACAAAGACGGGCACCAGCCACAAGACTGGTCGGACAAACAGGCCAGACAGGACATGTAACTGGAACAGGAACCTGAGCGGTAAGGCTCCAGGAACAGGAAGGAGATCTCCTAAAGGGAGAGCAAGTTAAAAGGAGAAACATGGTAAGAGTTCAACTTGTGTTTTACAACTGAATAAAAGTCATTGTGCAAAAAAATGACAGAAATGTAATTGTGCAAAAAACACCAACAAGAGTTCTTTTGTTTTACTTTTACTGCTTATGTAGGTTAAATCTCGTTATGACGACAATGTTTAGCAGTGCCAGTACTCACGCTCCCTCCAGGCAATGTCCTGTTCCATATCAAGGCCATCTCACTGGTCTGCCCTGAGCCTGAGTTGTTCAGGTAGCCCTCAGCCTGAACAAGGTAGTGGTTGCCTCTGGTCAGGTTAGAGAACAGTCTACTCCCATCTGTGCGAGCCAGCAGCTTCAGCTCCTTCTCCTGCTGGGCTGCCCAACGACCCACCACCTCCTGCTCAGATAGTTTAAAGAAGCAAAGAAAATTTCAGGGACAGAAAAAGTGGAAAAAGTTCAATTTATTTAAAAAGTACACAATCATTAATCTATTGAAACACTTGTCCACATTCCATTACACTATTCTAGCTGTTTAATCTCCAACAGTTAAGCATCAAAACTGTAAAATGTATATGCGCAGTATTGTTGTCAAGTAAGTTAAACATCATTTATAGCAGGTAAAGACACATGAGAGGTTATTTGTCCTGCACTGATTACTCCTGTGGAGTTGCCTGCCCTCCAAAAGCCACAATCCTATTCAACATGAGACCAAAATCAGTGCAGTATCTTGGGTGAAAATAATATTACAAGGAGGGCTGTTGCAATAACAGCAATATTACTGCAGTATTCACACACCAGCCACAGGGGACACCAAGCAACCGCCCAATATGCTATGTTCACATTTTTTCTATTTTTCACTGTAACACTGTATGTTTACACACACAAATGCAGCAATGTGAAGAGTCGCTGAGAGGCTATTCTGCGCTGATCTCTACACATTTGCTGTTTTTCCTGGATACCAAGAGTTGAAAATATTCAACTTTGGGTAAAAAACTGCAGCAGTTCATCACTGTCACTTTTTGCCCAGCTGTCCAATCACAGTGGAGAAGGGACGGGACAAAAACCACAAAGACAAAACGTCACATCGCTGAACAACAACAACAATGGAGGAGAAATTAATATTGAACCCACATGGGCTGACCCTGGACTGACCTCCATGGATATTCTGTATCATCCCAACCAGACGCAACCAAAGCGACTCAGCTGAAAAAATGCTGCGTCCTTTATTGTACTTCAATGCTCTTCAGTTTTCAGTATTAAATATTAAACAAGGATTTGACTGGAGTTAAAACAATGTCATCTTTGTGATTTAAAAAAGCAACAATATACCTAATATTATTCTTACAATAAAGCTTATTTACAAAGCACTAAAATCAGGACAAAGGTAGTTTATTGAAAAAAAAAGGCAATAATCTCACATATCGTGCTGTTCTGCCACTCTTAATAACAGCAAGAGTAATTCCACAACCACGACAGCCCCAATTACAAGACACTTGTTACATCTAGAACAACCAATCCTGTCAATACTTTTCAATTTCAGATCAGCAATTTGTTTTAAAATTAATTATCGGATAATAAAAAAAGTGTTGACAAGCACTTTCCCTCACCAGTTGGCTGGAGTTGGGCCCTGAAGCCATTCGAGCCTCAAAGTGGAGCCTCTGGATCCGAGCCCACATGGAGACAGTCTCAGTGGAAGGGGGTGCAGGTGGAGGGGCCCCCCACAACGGGTGGATGAAGCCCCTGAACTGCAGGGCGACGTCCATTTCTGTGGTGGGGCTAAGGATGATGGTGGTGCTGCGGAGGATGGACACCTGGCGAAGGGGTGAGGAGGATGGAGGACAGTGGAGGATGGATGGAAGTGGAGACACATCAACAGAAGCAGTATTCTCTACAAACTCCTCCACAAGTTTGACAAACTACTTGAAAGAGGAACCTCTCTATGAGTGCATTAAAACAGAACAGTGAAAAAAAGAGCAAAAAAGATCAAAGTGAGCATTGAAGTCAAAAGGTTAAAAATATAAGGCAGAAAAAAAAACAGTAAAGAGAAACAATCATAATATTGAAGTTGGAGTCAAAGTGTTGGAGGAAGGAAGGAGGGATAAGTGTAAGCAGAGAGGGAAGTAGTTACAACCACAACTTTTACAGTCAGCACTTGAGATTTGGACTCCGTACCTTGTCAGGCTGGGAGTCGTTGCGGGGGTGCTGGAAGGTGAGCAGGTGCAGTCCCGGGACATAGTTCTCGGTGCGACAGGAGTGGAGGGAGGTTAGGAAAAGGGTACGCTCCCCCCACCAGCCGTACGCCCCTGAGATCTGGTCCACACGGCACGCACTTCGCTCTGTGAGACCGAGAGGGAGAGGTCAGCACACAAAGAACACATCTGACCTCTAAAAATCTCATGATACAGCAGTTTCCTAACGTGTGCTACTGTGCTGAAACGGGTCTGTGACTTTTGTGTGGCGTGTGTCGAAAAAGAGTAAAATGACATGACCTCACTGCATCAAAAGAAACACATGCGATTGAACGGGCAAGTCAAATCATGGTCTGAGTCGCCGGTCCAGTCTCAGCTGGGTGTGGTCATGTCACTGTGCCCCATTTCTTAAACACGCCCAACATAAGTCCCTCCCATGTCAACTCCCAACATCTTTTTTTGTTTCAGTCTAAGGCTTTGCTCTTCTCTTCTGCCCTCCTTCCTCCCTCCCTGCGGCTCACCTGACACTGGCAGGCAGGACTCATTCTGAACACACCAGCCAAATTCACCAGGGGCACGGGCCAGAGAGGCTGGAGTGCCACTGAACACCAGACAGGACTGGCAGTCAGACAGGAAGCGAGCCAGGCCCAGGCAACCAGTGCTGCCACACTGCAAAGACAAAAGTAGAGTTATAAACTACTCAGTAATCCTCGTAGATGTTCATACAGACAAATCAAAGTGAAACAATGTTTTGGCTGAATATAATAATGTGTTTTACTTGTTAATTGTATGACTCAGTCATTGAAAACAAGCCGAGGGAAGTGTTACCTGATTAGTGGGCTGGTACTCTCGACAGCGGCCTTCACACCAGCTGCACTCTGGGTTCTTCAGGCACATACTTTCGTCTAGCGCCTCAGCACAAACAGTGTCCTAATAAGGCAACGCACAAACACACAATCACAGATACACACATACAGTTTCAAAACAATTTATTTATCCCTTGTTTGCTTTCTTTCTTTGGATCCCAGTTAGCACCGGCATCCAATAATTGTTATTCTCTTAGCATAAGCACTGGCTGTTCTTCCTGGGGTCCACACACATACAGTCACACACACACAATCTAACACATAAACACAACAAACAAAACAGATCACCTTATTGGTTTAACAAAGTACGGAAAAGAAACAAAATTGTAATCCTTTTAAGGAAAATCAGAAAATTATAAATCAATCACAAAATTCAACAAGAATTCATAGCAGGCTTGATTTTTTTGATGTTCATTTGAATAAATGGTGATTTCTAATAAACATACATTTTTGTCTGACTGACCTTTAATTATATTTTTTATCAATTATGTGCTTTCATATATTAAATTCCAAAAAATAGACTGTTAAAAAGCCATTTTATTCTCTTCCAAGAGGGATTTCTACTCTCACCCACATTTAATATTTACATTATTTTCATAATAAACAAACACAATTCAGTTGCATTTCTAGATTGTTTGGATATATTGTTATAACAAAATTTTAAGCCAATCCTCAATATTCTCTTGAACAATATGCACTGGCCACATGACTATGGCTCTGTACATTACTGTTTTCTGTATCAGCCTTGTTTTTGCTTTGGGTAACAATGCGTCTGATATCTGTGTGAAGCAAAATGGGAGAAAACCATTTTTTAACCAATCTTAACCAGTCTTCCCATTAACATGACATTAATAAGCTATGTTACTGTTGAAGACTTTCACTCACCCTGTCACCTTGATCGCTGCTGACGAACAGCGGAACTTTGTAAGCCACCAGGTCTCCGCGGGCAACTCCGCTGTAACCCCCGGCAACCAGCAGCACTCTGCCCTCCATCACAGCAGCAACATGCGAGTAACGCCCCCTCACAGCCTCCCCTCCTTTAAAAACAAATGAAAGTTTTATTGGCAATGTTTGTGTGGATGCACAAGAAACGAGCTGCAGATAAAACTGGACTGTGCGTGAGAGTCCACGGGAACTCACTGAGTGACCATCGCTCCCCAGCAGATACCCATTGGTGACATCCCAGATGGTAAAAGAAGATCTCCTCATCATAGCACTTCTCCTCTTGGTAATGAATATGTACATTTCCCCCTGTGAGAGAGAGAGAGAGAAGCAGGGAGAAGATTTGTAAATATACACAAGACGGCAGTGATTAAAATAAATCATGTCTGGTCATTTTCTTACCGTAGACCACCATGTAGTTTCCAATGACAGTGGCTGAGTGGAAAGCTCGCTCTCTGGGGCCGGTTGCTGGGAAACGGGAACGGAAGGAAGTCCAAAACCGCCGCTCCACATGAAACACGTCTGTGTTGTTCACCCTCACACTAAACCTTAGAGGAATAAACAAGTGTACTTGTAGCATTTGTAATGCTATACATAAGGGGAGGGCAATATTGCAAAAATTTGGCTTTGCCCTTATTGGATAGGACAGCTATAAAGTAAAAGGGGGAGAGAGAGGGGATGACATGCAGCAAAGGGCCTTAGGTCGGGATCATACCAGCGGCCGCTACGACAAGGATATTGCCTTTGTACATGGGGCGCCCGCTTTACCTCGTGAGTTACTGGGCGCCCCCATGACCAAAATCTTTAACCAATTCGAATTGTTCTGTAAATTCAGTTTAAAATGGTCTCAGATAACCATACTTAATAGCATTTGATTATTTTCTTCTTTTATTTGGAACTTTCATTTAAAAAAAACAAAACAAAAAAAAACCAAATAAACAACTGTTCCACATGAGACAACACTTAAAAACAAAAGACTGAACACAGTAAAACTGAAACAGTTTCAAAATGTAAGCTCTGAGGTTCCTGAGATCAATAATTACAAGTGTAACAAGTCACTGACTGTAAGATAATTCAAAATGATAGCTAGAATCACGAAAATCACAAGATCACGCCTGAATCCAACCCGGATTTGCCACATGGCCGTAGTAACTATAATGCCAAAGCTTTAATTGTGGTGACATCTCTAATGTTTCACATTATACACCATCATGTCACACCCTACTGTATATGTTTTGATTCACTAGCTGAATTATTCTCAAAATACTCTTTTGGTAACCACTTCTTTAATTATTTAAAATAATTTCTATCCCTGCTGTACTGATGTTTTATTTCCTTCTGATTTCTTCATTTAAAAGCTAGTCAGCCAACTGTTCTCCTTCCTCATTAACAACCACAAAAACAAAAGTGTGAACAAATGTTCCTACTGGCTGTGTGTGTTACTGTATCCACTATGCTAATGCACAGGAGGGTGTGTACCTGGCTGTGGTGGGCCTGTGGCCTCCATAGACCAGCAGCGTCTTGGATGGGCTGTGGAAAACCATGGAGTGACCAGCAGTGGCTGGGGGCTTTCCTCCGGTGGGCTGAACAGTCTCCCATCGGCCAGATCCGTGCAGGCCGAACCGATACAGAGAGGAGGAAAACATATCCTCCTCAGTACGACCTGGGAAATAAGGGGAGAGAAAAAAAGAAAGATGCAGCATAAGTAGGATTTATTTCTCAAGGGCTGCATGTATATCAATCTAAACACAGACTGCCGAATGAAAATCGAATGTGAAACCCACCTCCAAATACATAAAGATAATTGTCTACTACAGCTGCAGCGTGATTGGCCAGTTTAGGAGCCCCTCGTGAATTTGAAAAGCCGTGCTGTTGCCAGTCATCCTGGATTGGCCGGTACATCCAGACATCACTGGCCAGGGAGCCGTTGGCTAGCTCACCTCCAAAGATAACCATATTACCCATCCACTCTACTGCTGTGTGGGAATGACGAGCAACCTGAGAGCAGAGGAGAGTCAAACAGTGCAGGGGGGACGTTAATGAAAAGGTGATGTAAAATAATGAATGGGCCAACTTACATTTAAGTTGACTGTGTTTACATGTATACATAAAACATGAGATTGGGAGAAATCAGGATATAAGTGAACACATTTATATGGACTGCAATAACCCGATTAACATACAACCTCCATTTACACACTGTCAGTAATTAGATTTCTGCCCTACCATATTTTTAAACCACATCTGGCATATTTTCAATGAATTTGTCATGATGATGTTGGCTGGTGAGTTTTTTTGTCTCTGACAACATATTGAGGGGGAAGGTCCGCAAAAAAAGACATGCAAAAATGTGCATTAATATCTTAAATGTTACAAACAGTCCATCTACTGTTCAGCTGTCGAAACAAACTTTGTGAGACTTGTACAATTTATCTTGAGTTTGAGACAGATTCTGGATGAAAAAAAAAAAATATTTTAGGAAGACTCGCTTACTTGTTAAGACTAATTTTGTGCCCTTTTATTCCTCTAGAGAAAATGTTTTCTCCAGCAGCATTCTAGCTGTTTTGACAGGGTTTCTCTAAATATCTTATCATGACCAGGTTTCTTGTGTACATGACATTTAAAGGATCAGGTTACTGCAGAAGGCTAATGGTACCCAGGTCCCTTACTTTGAAACGCAGTACATGTGATGCAAGCGCGGGGGTAAGAAAAAACTGTGTGTGTGTGTGTGTGTGTGTGTGTGTGTGTGTGTGTGTGTGTGTGTGTGTTTATCCACAGCCCACTTACAGGAGAGTGACCATAAGACCTGCTTTCCCATTGGTTGGATGTGAAGTTATATTTGATCAAGTCACCAAGAGCTCTGTTCAGGTCAAACCCTGGAGGAAAAGAAGCGATAATAAAAGAAACACAGATGTTTTTAATCACAAAACACATTATCAGATTAAAGAGAAAAGTGAAAGTCAAATGAAGGACTGCGGCTAAAACAAAAGGGCTGGGAAGTGAGTTTGTTTGCTGAATATTAAGACAACATCAGTGGAAATTAAGGATATGTCTCTCTCACCGCCAAACAAGTACATAGCTCCAGTGGAGGACAGGTACACGCCAGCAGAACCCGTCCTAGGAGGCGTGTAGGGGTCTCCATCACTCACACGCCACCACTGCCCCGCCCCACTGTCATTATGGAAACCAAGCTGGCAGCTGTGACCCAGGAAGCCTGGGTTACACAAACAGCGCTCTCCTTTCTGAGACAAACATGCAAAATAAGAATAGTTAGAGACCAATTTTCAGTGTGTCAACAAACTTCACAGCTTGGAGACGTATGAGGTTCCCACAAAATTTTAGTTTTGGAATTTCATAGACAATATTTCAAAACTTTCCCATGATTTTTCAAGGACCCGTCATACAATTTTTTTCATGCCCAACCTGCCCACCGTTTTCTACAAACATCTCAGATACAAACTCTCTTCACACTGACGCATATTAAGTTACGTTGACGTCTACAGATTTGCCTTTATGTTACACTGGAGGTTGATTCACAGAAGATTATTGTCACAATTCCACCATACATCCCAAAATTCCATGACTTTTCCAAGCTTTCAATGATTTTTACTAATTCCACAATTTTTCCCAGCCTGGAAAATATGACTTCGAAATTTCAGGGGTTGCACAGACAGGGGCAAGTCAAATTCAAGGACTTTGAAATATTTCTCCAAGCACTCTTTTTTTTCAAGGATGAATTTGTTTTCTCCGCAACCATATATTGTAAGAGAATTGTGAAAAATGGAGCAAAGACATGCTACCAAGACCTACACTTAACTTAATTAACAAGTTAAACTACTAAAGCATGTGGTTGGCAAAGGACAAAAAAAGTAAAAGCCCTCCTTGCAGCCAAAAAAATAAAAAGAATCTATTCAGCAGTTACACACACACACAGCTGCTTATTTTCTGCCAAGTTACAAAAGACAAATGGCTGATGCTGCTCCAGTCTGACTGTTTTGCAGGCCAGCAAAACATCCTGGCGCCAAATATTTACTGGTTTTTACCAACCCGTTGGTGCTTGGAGCTCTTAGATAAAAATTGCAAGCACTGCCATTCTTTGCTTCCGAGTTTATAACATTGATCTAATACATTTCATAAAATAATTTATCATTTTGTTCTCTTTTGTCGTATTTAAGCACTTTTTCCAAGGACCACGTTAAAGATGACAGATTTTCAAGTTATTCCAGTACTTATAAACGTCTGAGTGTCAAATTCAAGTACCTCAAGCACTTTGTATGACCCCTGTTTAAATATTTTTCAAAGTTTTCTATGTCTGTGGCTTATTTGAGGAAAGATGAGCGACCCTTTGGTTAAAGACTGATTCCTTTGTTTGTCCCCTCTGTTACCTTGTCACACTGGCCATTCACAGAACAAGCCTGGGAGCACAGAGGGGTTGAACATGCTGCTCCTCCCCAACCCTGATGGCAGTGGCACTTTGATGTCGAGGAATCACAGCGGCCATGACCGCCACAGGCTCCAGGACACACAGAGAAGGTGTAAGTTGCATTGAAGCCCAGGAGGTTGTAATTAGCATCACTGAAGAGATGAAGCAGCATCTGGAACAAGGACATTAAATAGCGGAAACAAAGTAAATATTTGCCATAGTTAAAATGCTTCAGAGTTTCTTTCATTGTGTTTTTATTGCTTACCTTCCCAGATTTGGCTTCAATGGGTTGAGGCAGAGTGTTGCCACTCAGGCTGGCTAGGAGAGGGCTCTGGTAGGAGTCTCCGTCATACACAAACAGGTAATCATAGGTACACTCTGTGTCCATGAAGGTGAAATTTAAGACAATACGGTGACTGTTGCTTGGAGCTGAAAGAAAAAAAAAGGCGGGAATAACAGTCAATCTAACTGGTCCACAGGCTGCAAGTTACCTGTTTAAAATCAACAAGATATCATCTTGGCTCATTGTACCTTTGATAAGCCACTCGCAGTTCCCATTGACAGAGTAGTTTCCTGGTCCATCTGTGACATAGCCTGGTGGTCCCCTCAACACCTGCCTGTGGCCCTTGCAGTCCCCTGCCTGGCACACAGACGACTCAGCCAACAGCAGAACCACCAGGATGAAGGAGACAGGGAGGGGGGAGGCCATTACTGGCACCACCTGGTTAATGGGAGGCAAAAGGAGGGATTCATTTGATGTGGGTCCAACAAACACATTACCTCCACAAATATGTAGCAGCACCATGCAGCAAATGTGGCCCATTCTCCTAAATTTCAGTTGGATGACCACTTAGCCCACAACACAAGATAAAAGAACTATGCCAGCAGGATATAGAGAATTATTTCATTGGAGAGCCAGATCTGGTGCTCCCATTAACAACTGTTTACATCAGTAACACTCAACTTACGGCCCCTGGCCAAACCTGGCCCCTCAACCTTTTTCTAATTCACAATAAAAATTAAGTGATTCATACTGGGAGTTGTTTTGTACTTTTACTTTACAGAAGGTTTCCAAGTGCATAAAACAGCATTAAAATACAGCATGTTCATCAAAAAATTGCCAGAGGAGGATCCCTCGCACCCGTGACAGAGGTCCTACCTAAGCCCCCAAGTCCTAAAATCCCCAAAACATCCTAAAAATGTCCTGAGATCCATGGAACATCCTAAAATCCTAGAAACATTCAAAAACCTAAGGATGTCTTAAATCCTACAAACATCCTAAACTCATAGAACATTCCTAAAATCCCCAAAACATCCTAAAATCCTAGAATCGTCCTAAAAAACTAAAGATTTCCTAAACTCCCAGAAACATTTTAAAGTCCAAGAAACATCCTAAACACGCCCTATATTCTAGAAATGTCCTACAATCATAGAAACGTCCTAAAATCCTAAAAACGTGAATGGAGTTGGTGCCACTGGCCCTTGGTCTCCTGTCACTTTGCAAAAGTGGCCCCCAAGCAAAGCAAATCGAGTATCCCTAGTTCTCACAATCCTGTTTTTGCTACAAAATCCCATTTAACACCACATGATCCTTGTGTAAAATGCAATGCCACTCACACTGCAGACCTGAACAGACCCGAAAGCGGCAAAATGACAATGCTTGATGCGCATTGATGCAGTCTCTGGGAAAAAAACACTGATTGTGATGGAGCTAACAACTGTTAGCCCTGTGCACATAGCGCTAGCTCAATAACGTACCAGTGCACCAAATCTCACACACAAAACGACAACGGTACACGAAGGGTTTTCACACATGCAACGTTACACACAAAGGCTGCTATTCACCAACACAGCGTTCATCGACTGTTTTTCTGAGAGACAATTAGCGAAAGATCAACAAACTAGCAACGAGGGGCTCTCCGCAGGCTATCACAACAAAGCTAACGCTGCTCGGCTAAGTTAGCTGATCGCCGTTAACAGTCAGAGGCCGTTAGCTGGCCAATTTGCACATTTGCATTATCAAACTCACCTGTTCCCGTCTCTTTGGCCCCATGGTAATTTACATTTTCGGCGACCCTTTAACGCTAGCTACCACATGAGCTAAATATATCTAATGTGTGCCTCAGACTGACGGTTAGCCGAATTAGCTCCTGCTCCGTAATAAATGCAGAGGACAGCCCTGACTGAGGCTAACACTGCGCTCTGCTAAGCTAGCCTGTTCGCTAGCTAGCGGCTCGGCTGAATCCAGATGCGCAATCGTCAATAGCTGCAGAATCTACCAGGAAAAGTCATTTTTGAGAGAAATCCATCCTTATGTAATAACGAGATTATCTTTCTGAAAATCGTCTTCTACGTCAGTAGGAAATGCTGCCAGCTAACAACGAAGCCTTTAACGTTATCGAGCCGATTCCTGCAGTCCATTTTGAGGACAGATGTCCGTTGTTTTGGTGTTTATGGCTGGTTAGCGGTAACCGGTGGTCGCCAACACAAAAGACAGCGCCGCCAGTGACATGCCGCACCACTGCCATCCAGCGACGAGCAGCAACGCTTTAACATCTGGATAAAAGACACAGTCAATAATATAAAGGACCATGAATGCTAATAGTTAATATTTTTATTTTAATACATGGTGAAAGAAAATCAAAATAAGATTCCGCCAGAATACTTTTGGTAAGGGTCTGTTCCTTATTTATGAGGGGGAGGCATGTCAAAAAAAACAAACAAACTAAGCACTGTGGAGGGACTTGTGTTTTTTATACTAGCTTTTTGGAGGGACATATAACTTTATAATGCTGTAGTTTTATTTTTTTTATTTAAAATGACAGACTAAAAATAATAGACTGCTCCCATTGTCTGTCTTACAAGTCAAAAGGCTACAATAACTTTATAAAAAATACTGCATGACCATTTAATTTTTTATTTAACTTTATTGTGATTAAGATCACCTTGAAAATAATAGTTTGCCATCACAGGCTCTTTCCCCTATAGGTCCTACAAAATCTTCCCCATACATTGGAAACTCATCTCGATTTCTCTTGAATGAAGTAGATGCATCTTGGATGGTCAAAAGATCGTACGGAGGAAAAGCCGATGATACAGAAATTTATATAATTTTTGACCTGGGGGCATTTACTTGAATAATTTATGTCAAAATATACTGTGGTGCTTGAAATACAGTGAGTCTATGTTACCCTCTGAACTCCAAAACCCACTGTCGGGCTTGAAAGGCATGTTTTTTGTTGCTGTTTTTTTTTTTAATCTCTAAAAGCTAGCCCCAGCCGACCCTCTGCTCTGATAATCAACATTCCCTTACTTTCGCATAGTTTAACTACATGCAATTTGATCATAACCATATGTATCTTTATTGAACAATTGTTCACACAATGATAGCAACTTCATATTTTTGCACACCATATACAGAATCAGAGCAATAGTAGTAGTGTATCCAACTTCAAAGTATTGCCTAAGATGTGTCCTACTGAGCAAAACTATTTCCAGTCCAACACTGTGTAGTGTGCACTGAACAGCAATCAAATACAATTATTTTAGACCATAACATTTAAGCACAATCAACAAAAAATATAAAAGTGCTATTATTAAAACACATTTCCCAAACATAAAGACACTGCATTCAAATGATTGCTAATAGAACAGAAATGATTCAAAATGTAAAGATAACATAGCTATTACCATGACAGCCCCCAAACCAACTGAAGCAAGCAACTTCTATTATGTTCACACACTTTCCATAATTGACCTCTCACATAATATCACAGATTTCCTGCAGCACAATGATAAATCAAGACTGAGACTGTTTAATTCACCTCTCCAGACTTCATCAGTATTGGCCACAAGCATCAGCCATGCTGCCAATTATTTTGATATCTCTTTTTAATTTTTATTCTGGTCTGTCTTTCCACAATAAAGGGACAAAAGACAGGTCAATCCAGTTTTATTCAGCTAAGGCACATCCAAAAAATGCAGTCTTTGTTATTCTCTTCTCACCCTGAGACAATCCTCACATCTAAGTTTTTCCAATTTCCTGTACGGCGTTGATATTCAGCAATGTGTATCATGCAGGTACAGGACTTTTGATTAATAAGCCAAATTTATTTGGAATGATGAGGCTGACTTTCAGGTTTGGCATAAATGACTAATGTCAAATAAATTCCAGTCTTTTTTTTGAAACCTGTACTGTCTTTTATATTCTTCAATAATCCAACTCAAGTATATTTTATGTCTCAGTTAACATGCTCATTTATATATTTTTCAGCTTCCTCAATTTCATACTTCATTGCTTTTCATTGGCAGATTTTAACATTTTATTTGCAACACTGATTTGTAAACCATCCCTGTGTGAAGTGTAGTTATGCTAATCTGTTATTTAAAAAAGGCTTATTTTATTATTATTTTCAATCCTTCTGCTTTAGGTTAACAAACAATCCCTCTGCATTATACTGACCCATCATGAGGTATGTACAGCTATTTTTGCCGGAGCCAGAATCATGGGTGCAGTGTGAAGCCCTGGACCAAAAATAGGATACATCTTCTCATCAAACTTGTGTGTTAAGGTCACAAGATGCTTTGCTGTTCCCCCATCCCAGAATGACACCTCTCCCTTATCTATATTCAGCTTAACGCGGATCCTTTCGGGGCGCTGCTGCACCTTGAGCTCCGTACGCTCAGGTGTTGACACGGTGTACACCCCTTTGCTCAGTCCTATAGACCACACACCACGGTTTGTAGAGACAGTGAACTTCTTTTTACGGGGCACAGACTCTTTGCAAACTCCCACAACCCACTTGGGGTTGTCACCAACAATGACATCCCATTTGTGCTTCCCGGAGGTGTAACCTTCAGCACCCATGACAAAGACGCAGGGGTCGAAGCGCTCTGGGTTGTCTGGGGTGGTCAGGCGCTCTGAGCTTTCCTTCACACTGGAAAGGTCGGCAGTAATGGACAGCCACGGAGAGGCTGTGTTTGGGTTCAACACCACTGGATCTGCACACAGGAAGAGACAAGACGCAACTCTGTTTAATCAGCATCGCTGCTGTCGGGCGCAAACCTCCAAAGTCCAAAATTGCTTCTTTTTTTTTTTGGAATTAGGAAAAAACGCTGTGTTTTTAAAAGGATCCAATGGAGATAGGTTTAGTTAGCATTTCTTTTAAATACATTTCAATGGTTGAGAAATGGTAAAACCCACAGACAGACAAAGAGAGGGACTAATAAATTAAATTCAATAAAAAATGAAAATAGTGAAATGTGAAGATACAAAGTTTGCACCTGATGATATCAGAATATACTGACAACAAATTTAAAGTCACATATAATTATTATAGACTGAAGAATGGGTTATTTTGTCCGAAAATTCACAACAGTGTTCCCCTGATAGTGCAGCAGATAATCGTGCACTTAATGAGAAAAGCTTGAAATATCTAAGATACTTTATGCATACCATAATGTTTATTTTCAAATGTGGAGGGAGGTCAGATTTGACCTCTGAGGACTGTAAAGGGTCAAGTCCAAGATGGCCACCAGTCCTCCATCCTGTCTGATGTTCAAACATGTTTAATTTTGAAACCCAACAGTGGAGAATACAATTTGAGGTGTCATATCCAAATAAAGTGTGGGTGCACAATTATTTGCCAATACTTTTGAGATTGCCAGAATTCAAGAAGCATTAATGTCAAGATCAAATTATATTAAAAATGTATGTTTTGGACCTGCTTTTGTTAATACACTTATTTTAGTTTGTACAACAGATTGGACAAATGCAATATAGTGTTACTTTGCTTTCATTTTGACACACTGAACAGAATAGATTTATGGTGCTAGTCTATTTTATTCATTCATTAGCCATAAGCATATATCGCATTAAGGAGACCTATGTTTCAAGTACACCAATAAAATTCAAAGAATACCAGAAAGCCCTTCAGGAATGCTTTTTCCGGTGTCAAATTAATATTAAAACAAGCTCAAATTGTTCTGGTATAAAGCTCCTACAGTGTAATTTACTCACTATATTTGACTTGGGCCTGCATGTTCTTCCAGATGTTGAAACTCAAAGCACCAACGTGTTTGCCCATGTTCAAAAGAGAGTTGTTATGGAGACAAGGTTCTTCCCGAGTCCACTGGGCTCTAAAGCAAGGACGGCAATATGTGAAATTAACAAAGAGACATTTGTTCATCCACATAATACATCAGAAGCAAGGTTTAAAGAGTTAGATAGAAAAAAAATGTGTAACTATGCAAAAATGTAAATATATGGTTAAATGTACAAATGTATACATGTAGATTTAAGCTGTGTTTCATTAGTAGTTGCACTTACCCTGTTACACTTCCCCTCAGCCCTTTGTATTATGTAATGGCATTCATCGCACAGGAGATTGACATGAAACGCACCTGCCATTCAACACTTTCAATAGGTTTGGTGCCATACTGTTTTTCAACAATCACTACAAATACCTGCAGACATTTCAGTGTCGTGAAGGGATCTTCTGCAAATAATTGCACACTTGGTAATTAGTTGCCTCAGTTTTTAAGTATGAGATCTGTATTATGACTTTTATTACAATTACTTACAGCTTTTTTTTTCATTACACAGGTTTACGTTTAAGGTGGGGAATAAAGAAATTAGACAAGCTATACGCAACAATAAAGTCTTATTTTCTTTAATAATAATAAGTAAATTTCAACTGCAGTTATTTATGGCATTTTTTCAGTAAAATATCAAGCAATAAATGCAGGTTCAAAAGAAACTACTTAGTTTTGAAACAATACACATGAAGACTTACCGATACAGACCTATGCGATTTATATTTATTTATATATAAAAAACTTACAGTGAATATAATGTCAGCTAATGAAACTCCGGCCTCGGCCCTGTGCTGTATGTCGTCCCCTCTGTCTCTCCCCCTTTCACACTTGTGCTGTTCTATCAATTAAAAGGCAAAAACGCCCAAAAAATATCTTTTTAAAAAAAGAAAAAAAAGATCACTTAAGTTGTTTTAGTCAAATGGTATAAAACGTGCGATGGCATCCGGGATTTCCTCGGTGCTGAGGGGAAGTCAAGGAGGGCACGTTGAACGACTAATGAAACGCAGCCTTAAAGAGTTTAACCCATTGCTACTGTGAGTTTTGCAGTCACTTACTCTCTCTTTAACTTCTGGAAATTCTAAAACATAAAAGAAAATAACTGATATAAGTTCATACACTTTTAAAAAAAGAAAAGAAAAAACAAGGTGCAATCGTATACATCTCATAGCAGCAGGGAGGAGCTGCCCTCTCTTACCCGCAGAAGAGGTAGATCCTCGTTGCCCATCTCTTTCTTCAGAGTATCGCTGAGCTTGTTCAGGGCTTCAATGTCCTTGTTTGTGTTACTGATCAGCTCCTGTATGGCAGCAATCTTCAGCTCCTCCTCTGAAGCCAGGGCTTTTAGACGCAAAGCTTCCTCTGTGACAAGCGCCGTGTGGAGCCTCTCAAACTCTGCCTTAATTTGCCTCTCTGCCAGCCCAGCTTGATACTGCGTGAAAAGAGGAGAGTTTTCATTTAAAGAGCACATACAAGCTAGAATTAAGATATGTGTAGTCTCTGGTGTGTTATATGTCTCGTACTATCTCTTCGCGGCTTGAATACCATGTATGTACTTCAGAACAGTGACTACGTTCACATTACAAACATATGTGGGCCAGAGTTTGTTGCTATCGTGTTACACAGATCTGATTTTTCATAGTATTGAAACATAAATGAGACTTTTTTTCCCACTTTGATCTTGGCCACTTTGATATATTTTCTTATTTTATATTTTATATGGCTTATAAGGCTATTTTTGAGTTACACATTAAAATGTTTTTTTTGTTTGTTTATTGTCTTTTCTCATTTTTATTATAATTTTCTGGCGGGTAGCTTAATTAAATGCAGGATTTTATGTAGGGTAGGCATATATAAGCATTTTGCTTCTGCTTATATCTTTTCAGGTATTATCACCATATGTTATTTACTTTATGTTGTTATCAAAATGTATATACTTAATATTGTAATTATTTTTGTCTTTGCAGTGTTTGTGTGTGATAACTGAATAAAAACACAACTACTACTACTACTTAAGTATGCCAGAGCATACAGACCACTACAGTGTCAGAGCCATTAATTGAAATTACAGAAGAAGAAAAAAAATGGAGGAGGGCAGTCAGTGGGTCATGCTGTGACAGCCGTGTCGCAAGGTGTCGACAGAGATATTGGGATGGAAGAACTGTTCTTCTGTGAAACTTGCCAACACTCCTGAGTCCTCTCCAAAACCTACACCTTTCTCTCCACAGAACTACCAGCGATAGCTGCTAATACAGCTATAGCTACGACTTCTGCAGTCCCTCTGCCATCCCAGCTCCACAGCAAACCATTTGGGAGATGAAGCATGCACTGCTATGTCATTCATTTTCTCCTCAAATGCCTGTCTTGCAAACGTGTTGTTTATCTGTTGTGTTCCAAAGCGCATGTGTGTGACATTAGGATTATTATGTGTTTAATGCGCATATGAGGCATTTGGAGGCAAATGCTGCAATCCACTGCAAATCTGAAGTTGATAAAACTGAGTTGGAAGTCTGGATTTCCTATCTAAAAGTGTCCCTGCGCATCTGTTCAGGAAAACATGGACACCTGCAGTACACTGCAGCTTTACAAGCATCTAGAGAGGATCTACATCAGTTACCACAGTGCTGTTAGCAAAGAGAACATGGCACATGGAATAAGTCAACTGTTTTGCTCGTCTTGAAATAAGGTACAACAGCTAAAATTTTGGTAAACAAGTGCCAAATATGATAGTGTGATGACCAAAGCCTACAGCATAAAATTGTGTGCATTTGTTTTTTGTGTATGATGACAGAGGTACGCAAGCTTGCAAAGACTTCTACAAAGCACGCAGCAACTGAATGGAAATGGCAGCTACAACAGTGTTGCAGTGTGTACGCTGCTTGGTGGATCTTTCCTGAGATTCTGCTTGAAATACTGACTTTAATGACCCTTCAAGTGCACATTTTGCAGGGAGTGTGTGCATACTGATGTGAGATATGAGTCACAGTTACACCAAATGATCAGATCTGGGGGAAAAAACCTTGGAATTAAGCACAACGCCCTGTGATGTTAACATATTTTATCTCGTGCTCTCAATGTGTAGGGGAAGAACTCTTTCCAAATATAAAGCAGGATGCCAATTTTCAGGGGCAGATTACTTGTGTGAACCTGGTGGTATCTGGTTCAAGGACTGAGGATGTCGGAGGACAACTGATCAGTTTTACAGCTTATGTAAATATAATAAACTAGTTTAATGATTACACACAGATTAATGCTATATAATCACCGTGAGACACGACAGTAACTTTACCTTGATGTACTCCACTGCGTTGCTGAGTTTACGGCTCATTTTCTTGTATGACTCCACTTTCTTTTCAAAAATCTGGACTTTGAAGCTCAGCTCTTTCTGCAGGTAGAAAATGATGAAATCGAAAGAAAACAGCATCATCAAAAGATATTTTAGGATAGTGACTGGCGTTTTGTCAAAACCTGTTATCCCTAAATCTGCATCCATATTGAGATCGAGACATGTTGTCCTCATTATCTTCTGTTGTCAAATTATTGTGCTGGGAGAAAAAATGTTACCACAAAAGGTAGGTTGTGCATATTACTGAGACACAAACCAGACAATAAAAATTCAGAAAAGCACAACTGTAATTAAATGAGATGAGACATAAAAAAAAATGGGGGTCCCTTGTTGATAAGTTAAGAGTGCTTTACCTTACACATCGGTGCCCCCTCTCTCAGTGACCACAGCCTGTGTGTGTTGTGCAGAGTGACACAGTCCACACACACGGGCTCCTCATCCTTCTCGCAGTACAGCTCCAGCGGCTTCAGGTGCAGCTTACAGGTGTCCTCGTTGCAGGCCCGTTTCCGGTTTGTCCGCGAGTTCGATTGCTTGAGGAAAGTCTCGCACGCGCTGCTGAGCGCGCGGTTGGAGATGGACTGCCCTTCCTCAAACACGTCTCTGCACACGGGACACTTCTTGCTGAACTGAAAACTTCTCTGCAGACACTCCCGGCAGAAGCTGTGAGTGCACGGCAGCAGCACGGGGTCCTGGAAGATGCCCTGACACACGGGGCAGGTCAGGTCCTGCTGCAGCGGCAAAGGCTCCTCCGGCATTTCCTCATCCATGCTGTCAGCCATGGCTTCACTTTACTTTCGGTTTTAAGAAAACCCCAAACTGACCGGTTTAAAACATAAAATTACGCACCAACCTGGCTGTGTGTGGTATGTCAACGCTCCGCTACTTTGGTAACGCACACAGGAATGAGCAATACTGTCCAAGGGAGGTTTGGAAAGTAAAAAACACCCAAACTACTCTCTCACAGAGCGAATCTGCTTCATGTTTGTGTCAGCGACTCCTTTTCCGTGTTTCAGAGGCAGAAAAACCTGATCCCAGTTTATAAAACGCTGCCCTCTGCTGGATCTGGAGGCTGTAACAGAAATTAATATAGTCAGGAAATGTGGCGGTAAACGCATCTGCACCTGTCTGCACACCTGACAAAGAGAGGGCCACAGTTATGATAAAGTATATCTGGGGAAATCAGGTTATCTAGGACACTCTTTAGTAGATAACAAAGAAAACCACCAAAGAAGATCTTGTTATGGATCCCTGTTGTATTTCTATGAGAAAACATGTTGCCAAATGAAATAATTTGGAAATTTTAGACCTTCAAATACATCAAGAACTTCTGCCTTACCCAGGTGGAATATTCCTAATATGCACGCACGCACGCATACACACACACACACACACACACACACACAGCAGTATGTAAGAAATTGGCAGTACCTTTATAAGCTGCAATATAAGTGATTCAATGCATCACTAATTATAATCCAATATACATTATATATATATATATATATATATATATATATATATATATATATATATATAATTTTGCATAATGAGTGTTTCTACCATTGGTGCTTTAAGTTTATTTCAATGCTAATACCTATATGTGTTTACTTAAGTTTGATTTTGAATTAAAGATTTTAACAGAATATTTTTACACTGTGGTATTACTTTACTTCTTCTTCCACCCACATTTATTTGAAACCACAGGTCATGTCTTAATATCTCCTATGCGCTTCATTTGAACAAACTTTTAAAAAAAACAAAAAAAACTGTAAATTTGATGTTTTGTGTAGATGTTGTGTGTGTGTGTGTGTGTGTTTTTTAAATTTTGTCTGATGTTTTGTCATTTTTGTACTCAGGTCCTGGAGAAACAATACGTCTTTCAGCTGCAGTTAAAATGACAAATGAACACGACGACCCTGACTTGACAGTTTACTTAACAGGAAAAAACCATGCCAGCTTGTATTTCTGCATGTTTCAGATAACTCAACAGCTGCTGTATCATTATGCTTTATCATGTGTAAGTTCAGATAACTTCCTCATTAAGAAGAGCACAGTGTGTGAGGGCACATTTTAGTTAACTTGTGTTGGCCATATTATATATCACATATATCACATATTATTGCCTTTTAGCACATGTGACACAGCACTGTTTTAATTTTATCTTATTTTTTCAGGACATTTTTAGCTGCAAGAGCAGAATCCAAAGCCTCCTGTTATCAGTGGTTGTTTTTTTTTTAAAAACCTTTATTTAACCAGATAAGAAACCCACTGAGATCAGGGTCTTTCACAGGGGTGACCTGGCCAAGAGGTCAGCAGCACATGTCATGATGAACAAATATAATCAGACAGGTAACAAAAGATAAGTTAAGACACTCACCTATTTTACAGGTGCAAACTACCTCACAATTAAATTGCAGAATTTTTTGACACAAATGACAATTTAAAAACACCGGCACTGTTCAGTTGGTCTTGCGTTGTCTATCTTTTAAGACAAAACAAAAGGCTCCAAATTAAACAAGTTCTGACAATTTAATTTCAGTCTGGGGAGTATTTCACGCTCTTTTTTTCCCAATTCAGTCCTCACACGAGGAACAGACAGATGAAAAACATTACAAGAACATAAGGCATAGTGGCTTTTAGTTCTTTGTAGAAAAGTACATAAATAAGTAGTAACTAAGCCAAGAAGAGCCTTGTATATCAGAGTCAGCCAGTGTGTAGACCTGCGTACACTCAAAGAGGGTCAGTCATCACAAGACGGTACTCAAGGACTGTAGACATTTGGAGGAGGAATTCATATACAGTACATCACCATAATGCAGGAAAGGAAGAAAATTTGCCGAAACAAGAAGTTTCCCTGCACTGAGGGAAAGCAGGATTTATTTCTGTATTAAAAACCGAGCTTCACGCTGAGCTTGGTTACCAGGGTGAAGCTTGCTTATGTGTCTCTCTCCTGCTTGTGCTTTGGGTCAAACTACTCACACGTCTGGACCTGTTAAACTTGTTTCTTTCATTTGGCACACAGACATGGTATCTCACAACAGTAGCAGTATCTGTTTTTTTAAAAACCTCTTCACAATGTTTCCATATTTATATGTTCTTAGCTTTGTATCCTCTTTTAAAAAGCTAATTGTCATCATCGACTGGTCCACATACTGATCCCTCTGAGAGTTCATAACATCCAACAGATGGAGCCACAGAGCCATCATGTGACAACACGTTGTGACTTGTGATCGTCTGTTAGCCTTCAGATTGAAAACGGCTCAAACAAACTGCATTCAAGCTCACCATGACATTTTACAAAGCTCTTTTAAAGGTCCAGTGTGTAGGGTTTAGGGGGACAAACGGTCAGAAATGGAATATAATAAGTATGTTTTCTTTAGTGTATAGTACTTTAAAATTATATGTTTATATCTGCTCAGGGAGTATGTCATGGATGTATTAACCCTTTAACAATCACACTAAGAAATGCCTTCACTCTATAAACATATAATAATAACTAAGAAAAAATACATAGATGCAAATAAAAATAAATCCCGTGAAAAAAAATCCGTTAAGCAATTATGGTTACATAAAATTGGCAATGTTATATAATAAAAATACAATAGTCAGTTCAGTATAATAAATATAGTACTGAACAGCATTACAGTATAATCAAAATAATAAAATGCATTGTATATAAACATTTGTATAATATTAAAATTACCAGGTTATTAGTGGAGCAATTTGATCGCAAAAAACGTCTACTGTGTGGTTGCAATGCCTGTTAAGGGGTTAAAGCAAAAAGATTCTGAAGCAAAATGTATGTACTGAAGAAAAAAAGCAAATTTTCCATATAAAAATACCCAAATGTACTGGCCCATAAGGCACGCGCAATACAGACTTAAGGTGCCCAAGCAGGTAACTTCAGCCGGCGGAGCAAATTACTTCTGGTTTAACTCTCTGCTAGCTTGAATGGCAGACTAAAAAATGTAATCTTGCGACCCTTTTAGACTTTCCAGATGTTATTGGACTGGTTGGCTTAAAATAGATAGTGAAATGGGTTGTTTCACAGGGGTTTTGATGCTCACATTTTTTTTACTTTATTGATTTACAGACATCTCTTTTCTGATGTCAGTCAATGGGGAAACGTCTTTCTGGGCCAGTGGGCATCACGTGACTGACCCGGATGATGGTGTGATTCCACTTTTGGACACTGTTTAAAATTTGCATCAGAGTCTGGGGGCTTGGGAGCACGTCCTCATCCTCAGAGCCTGCCATGTTGTTTTTACAGTAGCCTATAATGGATAAACCAATCACTGGTTCTAGATAGGGCGAGTTTTGCATCGACCACTGTATTTAACAACCCCTCCATGACAAGCAGCACTGCAAAAACAAAGATTATTTAACATGAAAACTGCTTTATTCAGTGTTTTAACTGATTAAAATCACCTGGTCTGTTTGTTTTTGAGAGGAAGAGTCCTCTGTAGAAAATTCAGCTCCCAGTGAAAACATCCTGAACAACAAACACTAAAGAAATCCTAACTGGGAGTTCGTGCTTGGCACATGGGAGATGTTTTAGATGGTTGCAATTTGCCATCCTCACCACTAAATGCAACCTAATCATATGATTCCTACATGCTGGCCCTTTAAAGGACACACACACAAACAACTATTTAAAACAGAAACCAGAACATACAAACACAAAATAAAGTAAAATAGGGGTTTTCAATGGTGCAGCTCCAATATGTAGAAATAGCATTACATAACTGCAAGTTTGACCACAACTTCACTCTTTTATCAAATGTTGAGCTTATTCCTATCACAAACTGGTGTATTTCACACAATTACTGAACATTTTTGTTAAACTATAGGCCTACATGCTACCCTGATAAAGAGACAGAGCAGTAAAAGTAACACAGGAAATCCTCAGGGGCGACAGGCATGCTTTCTTTTTTTACAAGTCATGCAGATCACCCATTTCGCACTCTTGAGGGCTGACAGCTGAGGAGGGGAGTTTTTTGCGATCTTAATGTGGGTGCTGTAAAACTTTAGGGCAAAGAATTCACAGATTAACCAAACTGTCATTGACACTACACATTAATCTCAGCCGATATGTCTTTGTAAGACTGAGCAAGGTAACAACAAACACTGTGAGACCACATAAATATACTAGTATACTTATACTAGTATAAGTATTTCACGTACCATGTACAATAGTACTTTACTTATGTTTATGTACAATTTAAATTCCACGTGCAATCTTAATTTTTACTTTTAAACATTGTTATTAGACACTTTGTATTTTTTTCTTTTTTAATTTGGTGCTTTTTTGTATTCTTTTTGCAATTGTATTTTTGGAGCAATCTGGCACAAGACTTTCCTCCGGGATTAAGTTCTTTCTCATTTTAGCTCATCAACTGGCTAAGATTTTAAAACACAGTTTAGACCTGATATCTATCTCTTTAACATCTGGGTGCATTAGGTTACAGTCGACAATGTTCAATTAATATCTAATAAAAAAGAAACCACTATATCCTGTTTATCAGTATTGCAATATAAAATCATATGCAGTTCAAGGCTGGACAAACGAGGGGACACCACACACAAGCGGTAACTAAGAGTAAATGCATGTTAAATACCACAACAAAGTCCCAGACGCAGAAACACCTCCATCTTGACAACCCTTAGTTCATCTCTGCATCGGACGGAGCATCTTAAAAACCACTGAGGGAGGTAAGATTACAGCGAATATGAGCAGAAAGTCAGAGCAAAAACCAAGTGTGACACTAGGTCAATATGTACCAGTGTTCATGATAATCATGATATTTAAAAATGAAATATTGCTAAAGTACGCATAATGATTTCTCATAAATAATCCGGTGCCTCTTACAGGAATACTTCACACACAAAATGACGATTTGTAAATCAGTTAGTCATGCTGTGTTATCTTGAATGCGCATGCCTCCATGGAAGAAGAAGAATATCTCGATTTTTTTTTTTTTATTGATTGGAGACTATGTTTAATAACAGCAAAACTATATCCAAACATCCATTCACAAACTCTCACACAATTTACGCAGTATAATCCAAATCTCATTTACATAATCATATGCTTTGCTAAAAAACCTTTGTATTAGAGTTTGGCTTTGAAGAAAGCATGAAGTTTCACTATCAGCTTAGTTTTTTTAAATAGTATAATTTAGCAAAGAAAAAAACATAATGCTTAAGAGAAATAAAAAATACATATTTTTATATTGCTATTTTACACAGTCTAGGATGTTTTGGTGTAAGCTGCTGAGTGAGTTGTGAGTTGATATCTGGAAAGAGACATTGTTGTGGAGTTTTTAAGATGTCGTTTTTTGGCGCTTTGGGCATCATATGCCGAGTGCCAAGTAGTTCTATTATATTTAAGAAGAAGGCAGACGTCTCTACGGCCAATATCTCAAACACTCGCACCAAAACAATCCAGAGTATTAAGTAGCATTTCAGCTGAGAGGAAAATAGGCATTTTTGAATTTGGGGCGAACAGTCTCTTTAAATTGATTTTGTAAGCGATCTGAGGCCATGTCTCTTTAATTCTGTCAACCAGGTAGATTATAAACAAACTATTTTTGATGTGCCCGGACTTAACCCTTTAAGTGCATCATCAGATGATGTCACCATCATTGCTGCCATGGATGTAAGGCCTGCAGTGTATTTGGGTTGTGATGTTAGTGACATACTAACCTACAATGTGGTGACACCACTTTTAGTCAAAACCAGAAACTGCAAAAGGAAAGAGAGGTTCAAACAGAGTGGTACACAAAACAATTTCTGCAGGTGTTCTAACAGCAGCGAAAACGGTCTGTTAGTTTTGCTCTTTAGTAGTTTTGTCATCTTATATTGCTGTGATCTACGTGTCTTACTAACATCATTAAAATAATCTGAAGATGATGCAACACTGATCTTTGTATTTGTTGAATTAGTACACTGATTATGATTGGTTGCTATGCAGTCTTTGCAACGTGACGGCCATCACAATAGAACAGGATAATAGGAATTAAAACTACAATGTGGAAATGTATTTTTTCTTATTTTTCATATTTGTTTTTTTTCACTTCCTCATGTTTATGTCTCCATGGTTTCACAGCTGTACTTTAGAACAAAACCTAAATTTAGGTAGTGATGGAAAAAAAAAACCCTTACTTGTTTGACACTTTCTAGGTTGAGACGACAAAGGCTAATGACAGTAGGAATATTAAGTTTTCAAGTGCAAAAATCTTAGATAAAATCAATCTCATTCTTTTTTCCGCAGTTCGGTTTTCAACTAAGTGGTTATGAAACCACTCTGAGGTTCTCAACATTTCCATATCTGCTTTATGCTTTCAAATAATCAATCATCCTTCTTTAAACATTTGAAAACTGTTACACGTGATTTTTTGAGGTAATGATTTGACCCTTTTTACTCCAACATACTGCATTTCACAGTTCAACCAAACAGTATGCAACTTAAGGCGAGCATGCTGTCTCCATGTAATGTAAACTTGCTCGTGCAATTCACAATTCAAATAGTTTCCAGCAATGTTTGTCTCTAGGGGGCAAAAAAAAAAAGTCACTAAGTTAGTTTCATGGCCAGATGCAAGCACTTCCATCAGCCATTTCCAACGCAAGGATTGCAGAAACGATGCAAAAGAGAAGAAGGAAGAAAAGGTGTGAAAACAAACAGGAACGTACTCTTAACCTTCTGCACTATAGATAGGCGAGAGGAAACAGACAAGACATTTCAAACCTTGTGCTGCCGCAGGTGTCATGTTTGCATGCCGGTGTGCACACACATAAGCAATACCGAGAAAAAAAGAGGTGTTATAAAAATCTTGTGGTTTTAGAGACAGTATCTGTGCTGAAAAGTTTGGTGAAAAGGATTTATAGAGAGATTTTACACAGATATACGATTTATGAATAGTATCTGGTTTTTGAAAGGGCTATTAAAAGTATAAGGTTTAGTTACTTTTTTACTTTTAGTGTCTGTCCTGAGGTCTAAGAAACAAGCATTTTCTTCCTCATAAAAGAATTTAGGAAAATCTTATTTCCAGAATTTGTTACATCCATGTTCATCTGTTTCTTCCCCGTCTTTGCTGGCACACTGCAGCATATCTCAGCATGTTAACACGTGTTGATCGCTGAAATAATGTCACACCACCTGTGTGCATGTGCTTCCTCGTGCACAAGATAAAACACTCACAGACAAACAGCCCAATAGAGCTAACACGAGGTCTAAAACTCCCTGGGATATAACAGTTAACCGAGAAGTTCATTCATTATTTTTCATTCTTATCTTAATCTGATTAGACACTGAAGTCTGTCAGCCTCTTTATGTCAGAGGGGTGTGAGCTGCTGAGGTGCTTGTATCAGTATAACTGTTCAATTTCATCTCTGTACATAACCGCAAGAACCAACCTCAGCTGTTCCTGCAAAGTGGTTTAATAAAGTTGAATAGCATTACTGCACGATACTCATTTCTTTGCTCTGTTTGTAGTTAATTGTATAATTTTCATTTGCCTCTCTGTTTTGCATTTAAGTATTTTAATTTGTATCATTTAAGGCTTAGTTTAATGTGTATCACAAATGTATTGAATTGGTGTTTTAAGGTGCATCACTTGTGATCATGCATTTGTCTATTCACTGCTCAATTATAATTATACTGACTTTTAATTTCGTGGCTATCCTAAGCTATATTAAAGTCCTCTTTGAATGTGTTTCTGTGTTAGTGCGACTACTGTAGTCGCAGTTTCATATGTTGTGCGCTGTGACCTTGTGTCTCTCTTACTATTGTCATAGTGCACAAATGACAAATCTGGCTGTCAATAAAGTTTTCTAATCAAATTGAAATGTGCAGCTCAGAAATTTAACAAATGCCAAATCCCATTAAATTCTACACATAATCATGCCACCATGGATGGCACAAGCACACACATGAATGAGTTCAGTTGCATGTTAGAGGAATAGAAACTTTCCTGCAATAACTCTGACTAAATGGCACGAGGATGGTTGATCGCTAATGTGTTTAATAAAGGAAGTTGAAAAGCTGTGAGACATTTCTGTGAGACAAAGGTGATCTGAAAATTGTCTGAAAAGTGCAACTTTCTGCACGCTGTTGTTCAATGACGGGAATGAATGCAGGTCTGTTCAGCTTTACTGAAATGTCAGTTAGCATACAGTAGTCATATCTTTCTATTGAACACAAACATATTCTGCAATAGGTTTCAGTTCAAAGAAATGTTATTCATCAGCTTCTGTGAAAGCCACACCCACCTACTCACACGTGACTTACTTTGTTCTTCTCAGCACGCCTTTACACTGTTGTAAAGTATTAACACAAGACAAGACAAGACGAGCGGGCATCATGGAGAGTGCTGGCCTGTTTCCAGACCTTTAAATCACCATCCTCATCCCTGATTTGTTTAAAGTTCCCATTAATGAAACTTCTTTTTACAAATTCTTTGTCAACATAAAACATTACCAATTACCAAGCTTTTTTTTAAAGTGGAAACACAACTTTTCACTCCAAGTGACTCTAAAATGTATAATTGTTGGTGCGGCTGTCACAAAGACAACCAGTTCCCTTTCTGTTTTCCTTAAAACCAAGTAAATACTGACACAGCCCAGTCAGCAGAAGAAAATGTTGGCATTGTATGTGTCTGCAAACCACAAGCACATTGCATTTGCACATTTAGGAATTACCCATAAGACAAAAGCCGCAATGAACACACACACACACACACACACACACACACACACACACACACACACACACACACACAGATACAAGATTGTCACATCTTAATGATCAGTATTAAATTCATCTGCAAAGGTTAGATATGAAGACATGAAGCTAAACAGAGCACGTGTGAAAAAAAAAACAGGTAAAAAGATAAAAGGAAGTTAGAATTAATATCAGAGGCAATGGGTGGTGTGATGAGTTAGTGATCAGTTGGAATGACATAAACACTTTCATTTACCCTTGGTTTTAAGCACTGAAGATCCCCCATTAATTGTGAATAGTTGCATCCCCACGTCTGGGAAGGGAAACAAAGTTCACACCGCTGCCATCACGCCGACACTGGTACAAGCTCTCACTCTTTCTCTGTTTCCTCTCGGTGTTAAATGCAACTGAAAAGGGAAACAGAGGAAAATAAATACATGCAGACCCTGTAAGACACTGTGGCACTGAAAGTCTGTTTTTGTTCATCTGTATCTTGGGTAAGGGAACCGTAACCACCTTGAACATGACGATTTCTCCCTTGTTCACACAACCTTCAACAACCTCCAGCGTGGTAACAGCAATAATCAGATGCCACAGGTGAACTAATGACACCTGTTATAGTTGCACGGGTTAAAGTGTATCATTGGTATTTTTCAACTTGGACCCTATTTTCCCATGTTTCGACACTTTCTGAAATTGGTCCATTGCTGAGCGGAGCTGCTGCCAAACAGGCTGTAATGTAACTACTGCGGGCATTTTGTACTTTCCGTTTATATCCACTAAAAGTTCTTGTTTCTGCCGCTGACAGACTCACATTATAATTATAAATGTCTTGACAACATTAAGGAAAGGATCTACAGAGATAGACCTTTTGTTTAAAACAAGGATTATTTTCATTTAACAAAAAAACAGCCCCAAAATTGCCACAGCTAAAACCACCGGACTCTCATAAAGAGTCATTTTATCAACAAAAAAACACACTCTGAGTCAACAGAAACCAAATAAACCCACAAAAGCTATCTTGGTTTATCTTTTCACAGTTAAAACAATCCCCAAATCTGGTTTGATTGAAATAAAGAATCAATTCACCCACTAAGATGTAAACATATGCTGGCTATATACACACTAAAATGACTGTTTATGGAGTTTAGTAAGTCTCACAATGGCAATTTGGGGGCTATCAATAATGTTAGTGTTGCTTGTTTTATGTGTTTCTTTTATAATTATGATTGACTGATTGATTGATTGTTTATTTACGTGTCATGCACACAATGTGCCCAACCCTCATGGGTTTAAAGGACACCAAAAGAAAAACTCCATTGCAGCAGTCTGAACAATTCATCACATTTCATTTCATCATTACAGGGATACAAAACTTTTTGTCTCACAGCTCAGTCTTGAGCAGAATACTTGCAACAAAAAAGGTTCCTTTCTTGAAGCATAGTTTTTCGTAATCATCCAACCAAAAATACGTATGTTTTACTGTTTTATCCATACACATTAGACTTTATTAAAAATAAAAAAAGTCTTATAAGCTGTAACTGAAGATTTTCACTGTAGGTTTTCTACTTTGTAATCTGGATTGATAAGTAACTGATGTTTTCGAGGCAGCTTGTAAAGAGGTTATCAAACCGCCCAAATATATACTTTAATACGTACTATATACACTGTAATAAATCTTGTAACTGGGCTTAATTTGACGAAACATCAAAAAATAGGGTGGATGCCCATCTGATGACCTGCCGTAGTCACTCAACTCTTGCCAGTGCTGGTGCCTGAAAGATGGAAGGAGACGAGAGAGTGATGCCACTGGCCCACAGATGGTGCCGGGCAGAGTACGTGTAAAGGTGGGTCGCTTGCGATAACCCTATCGTATATATATGTATATATATCTATATATATATATATAGATATATATATAGATATAGCTGATATGGTAGATAGAGAATTCTGCAGAATTCACACTTTTAACTGTAGGGGAAGTTAGATTGTGCAACATCCCTTTCTATTTTCTCTTCAATGGTAAGAATAAATGTACGTGTTCTTGAACTTTTGAGTGTAGCTCAAATGTCAGTGAACACAGTTTTGTCATGTTCGCACACAACATTTTACAAAGTAAGCACTATGTATTTCTTTTCAACAAAAATATACCCGGAATGACACTCATAAAGTGAGTGTTCATTAAAGGAAATGTTATTCGTCAGTTTCAGTGGAAAGTTTACCAGCCTACTCACACACGGGACTTTTATAGTTGATCTTACCCTATTGTTAAGTTTCATTGTCTCTGTTAATCACTGTTTAAACGTCTGGTTTGTTCAGTATTTTGATTAATAAAGTGAAACATGTTTTTAACCACTTCTTGTTAAACATAAACCATTATTTGTGCAATAACTGTTTTTTAAAAGTGAAAACAACCCTTTTCCCCTTTTCAAGCAGTATTATTGTTGGTGCAATTGCTACAAACACAAACAGATAGCTTTACATTTTTCTCGGAGCCTTTGTTACTTTGGTTGACCAAGATTTCAGCTACTACTGGGCCACAATGAGCATTTTGTTTTGATTTTCAACCGAGACATCACTGCATTTCCAGCTGGGGTAGTGCCATAAAAATTTGGTTGTTTTTTACCAAGACATCGGCAACTTCTCCAACTGTAATTGTGCCACCGAAATGTTTTTTTTCAAAGATCAAACATGATCTTTTCCTAACCATAACCAGGTAGATTTGGTCCTAAACCTAACCACATGTTAACCACAGCATTGTTGAAGCGTCAATGTATCCGTTACATAACAATATACAAATGTAACATATCCCTGATTTGCAGAAATATTAAAAAACAATGTTGTTTTCTGGTGATTGGGTTGACCAACAACACCTGACACACTGCTTTTTGTTTTCCAGTTATTTTGGTTTATCCACAGTTCACAATTTCGGCTACTGGGGATAGTAACCGCAAAGAACTTACACTGATACTCTGTGGTGACTGGGAGTAGCTACCGATAGCCACCAGGGGAAATTAAAGTGCTACCCCCTTCCTGTTTTGGTTGCGCAATGGTCGACTTCCTTTTTGCCGTAACGTAAGCATTGATTTTTCCCGGGAGATTGTGTTGGTAGCAGACAGAATCGCACGGTTAAAGCGAGGCTCACAGGGAACCAGTCTAAACGCAGATGGTGTCATTATTCTATAGCCATTACATTATGCAATCAACATTTACTTGATACTATACTTGATATAAGTTTGAGAAAAAAAAAAATCTCACTTTAAATAGAGAAAGCAAAAAATAAATGTTAAAGTTAGGTTTAAATCACAATAAGTATCGTTACAACAATAACAACAGTTTCTTTAAAGTTCTCTTAAAATATTAAACCCTCTGCATGATTGTGCTTCTACCTGTTTCCACGCTTGAGTTAGAGGCGGGTTTTTTGTCTTGACTCTGGACTTCCTCTACAGATGTTACTCACAGCACTGGATCACAAAATCTCATTTGAGCACATCTTCCTGTGGAGAATACAAAATCAGAGGGTTACAATTCAGTAAGTTGTTTCCTTAACTATATTTTTTGTAGATGATGCGTAATTGCTCTTGACATGCATATATAGATAATCATTATTTGAGAATTTGAATTGATATATATGATTATTTTATTAAATATGGGGAATTTAGTTGGCATGAATATTTAAACTGCTTTTGTACAGGCTACTTTTCTGTGTTCCTGTTCTATGCATGTGATCTTCATTTTATTGAATTACTCATTAATTTAATTTTGTTTTCATCTTTCACCACCCCTTTTGCTGTTTGTTCTCACACATTAAATTCACAGTAAGAAACCACAGCGTTAAACTGTGATGTGGTTTGTAGCCTGACAGTGTGCCGTTAATATTAACATGCCATTCACTAAAAAACACTGCAGTGTAGTTTGACAATGACATAGCTACAAATTTAGAACATTAACAACCACCACATTATCATTTATGCAATTAGCTTCATACACAAGTTAAAATTGTTATTCAAATTCACTGAGGCATTTAAATTGTTAACCTGTCTGAAACTGAATGCATACATACTTCCTTTGTGTATAAATTTCTCTTCCCCATCCACGAGCATAAAGCAATGCCGTGCATACCCCAACAGTCGTATGACTGAAGTAACTTTTTTGTAGTTAGACAGGGAACTGAGATCATGTTGACTAGAATTTTACCTTAAAACCTTACAAGGCTTTGTACTGCTACACCAGTCAAAAAATGAGTGGTGATATCTCATCCTGCACCTGCAAAAGGGTCCTCTCACCTCCAAAATATTTCAAAGATGATGCCAAATTTTCTGTTTAGAGGACCACACTGAGTGATGCACACTTTTGTCACTTATTTGGTGTGGTACACATCCTTTATAGTCTTATTTCAAAATAATTAGCACTGATACAACGAGGTTCAATCAAAAAAAAAAATATATATATAGCTGTTTATATGTTTTAAAATTTGACTTTAAAGGATTATGTTGAACAGACGGACATAACATATTGAGCATATTGAGACAGACAGACAGACAGACAAGATAGACTAGATAGATAGATAGACAAAAAAACAGACAGACAGACAGACAGATAGATAGACAGACAGCACCACCTAGCGGTTGAAAAAGACTTTACCTATAAGATGCTCAAACTAAATTAATGACTGAATTTCTTCTTCTTCCTCTTGTTTTGTGCAGAGATCACTGATGGCCAACCCTGGAGTGATTACACTGAACGGACAAAGCCTGCTTGAGGGCCTTGAGGATTTATACAATTCCTCTTATGAAGATGACGAATATTGCTGTGAAGGGGGTGATGTTTGCGACCTGGAGGAGGGCATGCTTTTTGAGGCAGTCTTCATCCCAATTCTGTACTCGGTGGCATTTGTCGTGGGTGTCCTAGGAAACGGAGTGCTGCTGGGAGTTCTGGTTCAGAGCAGGAGGACCTGGAGTGTGACGGACACCTTCATCCTCCACCTGGGTCTAGCAGACATCCTGCTGCTGGTGACGCTGCCCTTCTGGGCTGCACAGTCTGCTCAAGACCAGGGGTGGACCTTTGGCACTCCTCTCTGCAAGATCACTGGGGCTGTTTTTACGGTATGAGGCGTGCGACAGGGAAAATGCAACCTTAAGGGCATGAATGTAAATGTATAATGGATGCAAAAAAAAAAAAAAAAAAATAGATTTTTCACGTCTTTGGTTTCTTTGTGCCCTCAGATCAACTTCTACTGTGGGATCTTTCTGCTGGCCTGCATCAGTCTGGACCGCTACCTGTCCATCGTCCATGCCACCCAGATGTACTCCCGCAGGAATCCCTTGGTCGTTCATATCAGCTGCTTGGCAGTGTGGCTCTTCTCCCTGCTCCTCTCTATCCCTGACTGGTATTTTTTGGAAGCTATGAGGGATGACAGACGACAAAAAACAGAGTGCATTCGCAACTACTTCATAGTTTCCCCTGAGGCAGTAGGCGACTGGCGATTGGGATCACGTCTGCTGTACCACACAGTGGGCTTCCTGCTGCCTTCAGCCATCCTCATCTTCTCCTACTCCCGCATCCTGTGGCGACTGCAGTGCGGCTCCCAGAGCATCCAAAAGCAGAAAGCTTTCAGGGTCATCATGGCTGTGGTGCTGGTTTTCTTTCTCTGCTGGACACCATACAACATCACACTCCTGGTGGAAACGCTTCATTCCAGCTACACCATGACCACCTGTGGAGTCAGAACATCTCTGGAGAAAGCCAAGATAGTCACCTCGTCTGTCGGTTACCTCCACTGCAGCCTCAATCCCATCCTGTATGCCTTTGTTGGTGTGAAGTTCCGGCGTCAGCTCCGAGTAATCCTGAAGTCTCTGGGCTGCAAGCTGAAAACAAGCACCACACTGCAGTCTGCTGCTCACAGCAGGAAGAGCTCCATTTGGTCTGAGTCTGCTGACACCTCCAACTCAGTCGCTATTTGAGAGAGACACAAACATATCAACGAACACATGAAGAGGTCTACAGAAACTTAAAAACTGGCATGAAGACACAGACATGAACCAAGAATGCCTCACTGTTAACTTCCTGTGGTATTCAGCCTGTAAAAGAGATGCATTCTTTCAATTTCCTGTCGCTCTCAGCGCGTTAGCGGCTGAACAGGAGCATGACCACTCGACAAAGATAGTTTTTGACTCATAAGGATTTGAGGTCATACACCTGTACTTGTAGATATGTATTTTGTTGTGGTAGAAATACCACACTTCCCTTTTCTAACTGCTAAGCAACATTGTAGCTACTGTTTCACATGCAAGGTTTTATATTATGTATTTTTATACCACAATTACACATGATTTTCTGAATGTAACATTTAAATACAGAATAAAATGGGTTTTTTTATCCTAAATCAGTGTGTTTTTGACTTGAAGTACAGCAACAGGGCCAACAAAACCCTTAAAGGCTCAGTGATTTAGTGGCGTCTAGCAGTGAGGTGAAGCCGAAACGTCTGCTGCCTCAAATTTCTTTATCCTTTAGGAAGTTTTTACCAGGAGCCGAATTATGTGAAGAGGTCTCTTTCTCTCCAGAATGACTGGACCAGGCGATTAAAACCAGTAAAAACACTGACTGAAGCAGTTTTAAGTTACATATTAGTTTCTCCGATGATGTTTAGCATGTTGGAAATGGGTGGCTAATGTCACTTTTTTCCATCGATAATTTAATGCATACTCACCTTTTCTTCTGATCCAGATGTTCAGGAGGTTTTGACAGGAAGGTGAATTATCTGTAGAGGTATTTTCCTCCCCAAAACAAATGGACCTGGGGATTCAAACTTGTAAAAAACACAGAAAAAAAGTTTCACATTACAAATCAGTGTTTTTCCAACACTGTTTGTTGCATTGGGGCTGCAAACTACAGTGGCCAAAGCCAAAACACAAATGGCCCTGTGTGGAGCCAGTGTTTAGCTTCCTTTGTCAGGAACATGGAGGTGAACATTGAAATTTCCAAAACTGGAACTTGCCCCCTGTGTAGATATAAACAGCTCATGCTAAGGTAAAAAAAACTCAATAATTCATATTTTGACTACACACTAAAGACAACATATGTGCATACCATATTCTATTGCTACCAATCTATCTCCCTAATTTCTAAATAGCTGACCTAAAAGGCCAAATTCTGACATATTCTAGAAAATAAAAATCATCTTTAAATGTTGCTGTTTTGAGGCATGAACATACCTAACAGATAATGGACTTTGAAACATGTCAATCATCGTATAACGTTACAGAAACCTTTTAGAAGGAGCTGCAGCTTACTGCACAGAGGATCAGATTTCCTGCCAACTGACACTATGAGAAACAAGCTATAGAGATGCTACAATTTTAAGTATTTTAATGACTAAATCACAGCCACAAGTCTTTAATCTTTAGTCACTCATAGCTGAACTTTTAACGGCATTAACTCCATCTCATTGTCTGTTGGCGACAGCACAATAAAATAGGAAATAACAGCAAAAACAAAAAAGGCCTTCCTCTCTGCAGACATTTTGACTTCTCATTGCAGGAAAAGCACAGGTGTCACGGATAACACTAACAATGTCTCTGCTCTGTTTAGGTGCTCCAGTGTGAGATCAAAGATCAAAGCAGCTGAATGCAGTTCAGACATTATTCATTTTATTATTTACACCTGTGCCGTTCCTACTGTGACATGACAAAATGCCTTCTGTAAGAAAGAGCCATTAAAAAAAAATAATCTGCAAGTCCACAAAATCTTGCTGTCAAAATTCTTTGCTTTTGAAATGTTCCCAGTGTGGTATGATGCTGTGCAGTGGACAGAACAAAAGCATGTCACAGGCAGACAGCGGAGAGCTGCACTCCTCTCAGCTCCCTTACACTCAAGCTGCTCCTTATCTCTGGAGCTTACTCCCACCGGACACCCGAAACATCCACTCTGTCCCTCTCTTCAAATCCAGACTCAAAACTCACCTGCTCAAGATTGCATACTCTCTGCAATTGCATTGTTCCATTTTATAGTGTGTGTAGCTTTTATCTGTTGTTAATTTGTATTTGTTTTATCTTTGTGTGTCCTTGGGCGTTGAAAAAGACGCTTATAAATAAAATGTGTTTCTATTATTAAGATGGTGATGAAGATAATAACACAATAAATAAAAGGCTTATTTTCCTGGAGCAAAACATATCAGGCATGGAAATAATCTGCAGAAGCTCTGGTTTAAAATGAGACCAAAGTTTTTTTTACAATTGTCAGTTTTTGAGTCATAACAAAGTCGAAACTGTGGACCTGCAAAAGATTAGATAAGGCTTGTTGTTTTTAGCCAAGATTATGTCTGAAAATATCACAGCGCCAGTTACAAGGTGTGAGTCAGCAGTCAATGACGATATACAACAGTCAATTAAAAAAAAAAATATTCCAACTATTGTGAATCACTGCAACCATGAGAGATGCTTAACCATACAGTCATACATGTGCACACAAAATACAGGGCTGCCTGGTCAAATAGTTAGCGAGATTAGCAGCAAACTGATACATTCACTCACACAAAGAAATTGAACTGTGAAATGAATAGATTTTTAAATTAAAATACCTGGAAAACATTAGAGTTTGGTTGGTTGCTGGTGAAAGAGGTGCTTTCACGGTGTATAATGTAAAGGGATGAGGACAAATGTTATCACAGCTCCAAATGTGGACCTTAGTCTTTCTGACTTTATTTATTTCATTTATTATTTGTTTTACTGTGTGATCCAAACACATGCTTTTATTCAAAGACTTGATTGGTAATTAACAGAAACTGATGTTTGCACATTTTTCATAGAAAGCTAGTAGAGAGGTTACAAAATCCTCCAGGTATGTGCTGTACGCAGTGCAACCAAAGTTGTGAGTCACATGGAAGATAAAAGAAAAGTTTGCAGCATGAAACTTGACAGTTTAAACTTCAGAAGTTAGATTATGCAACATCCCTTTCCTTTCTCTCCTCTTTCTGTATGTATTGAGCATCTGAGGCATTTTAACACACTAACTTTTCTAAAAAAGGTCAATATGCTTTTGAAATAGTTGGCAGCAGGCGACATATAACACAAAAGAACGACAATGAAAACTGCAAACCCACATGAAGCGGTTTCAGTGGAAATTACTTACATCTTTCTGACAGGAAACAGAAACAAAGTGACAAAAAAACAAAGTGACATCCTCAAACATGCGGTTTAAGCAGAGGAGTGGAAGGCTGAACAAAGAACACCGAGAAATGCTGTGACTTCTCCAAATCAATCGATGTGCACACAAGTGCTATAAAAACATGCCACCACGCCGACTGTTTACCACACGTCTCATTCACAATTTATATGATAGGCAAACATTTGACTACAGCAGGGTAGTGGTGTAGAAAGAGATCATCTCTTAAACTGGCATAAGTTTGATCCCAATAAAAACCAGTGTCAGCTATGATATAAGCATTTGAGTCTGCAGCTCCACTGTCGGTCACTGTGGCAGAGAGCAAACTGCTTCACAGAGTTATGATCTTGGCTGCACGCCCATCCACACACATCAAGCTCTGTGGCAGGATATGTGGTCATCATGCACCGGTTTTAAACCATGTAGTCATGATACTCGAGTTTTTTTTTAAACTTTTGTACATAACTGGGGCGGGGTGCCTTGATCTTACCTGGGAAGTAAACTCCCTTACTTGCAGACAGTACAACAAAATTTGCGTTTGATATCATTTTTTTTAGTTATTGTTTTATTTACTATATTATTATAGTTATTGTTTCTTAGTAAACTGACAAGCTGTGGCTTACTGCTTCACAACATGAGTGTCCTGATCCCCCACCAGGGGTCACCAAAGCTTCACAGAAGGTCACAAGGCCTTTTTGATTTTGATGATGTAAGAAAACGTTTGAAAAATATATACAGTGAGCCTATACATTAGCATTTCATTCATTTCTGTAAAGAAAAGTAAATAAAATAGTTATTATTAAAGTTTAGATTATTATTCAAGATGTACATTTTTTTTTAAAATCTCACAGGATAAGGGCACGGTCAAAATCTGAGCATGAGCTCTATTCAAAGAGCCTTCATCCTCTTCCTGGATTTGGGAAAATTAAACAATCAAAGAGCTGACAGAACATCAGAGAGAAAAAAACACCGGCTTCAAAAAAAGAAGCCCTTTAAGTACTGTTAATAACAATATAAAAATACACAATCTGGAGAATCATATAAAAAGTTCCTAAAAATAACCATAAAACTTGTCTCTGATGCAATATTCACAAAAAAATGATCTGCTCAAACTTCATCAAATACACTCCTGCAGTTCTTTTGGTCACTATTTGGGTTTTTAAATTCAGCTTAACAGTTGTTTTACACCATTTAAAAAAAAAGGGAAATATACTTAAAATCTGTCAGTCTGAGACTGTCAGTTTACTCAGCGACAGAGAAGTTGTTCGTAAAAGAAAAAGGATGGGAAACGGTGCTGTAGCTGACAGGAAATAACGCTTCAGTCTGATGCAATACTCAACACTAATTATAAACAGTTATGCTATAAACTTGATAAGTTGCTGCTGTCACAATCAACCAGCATTTCTCAGATTAGACCACATTCTTGATGAGACTTCAACTAAAGATGAACTTAAATTAACCCTTAAACTAAAAGAGAAAGAGGACTAGAAATATGCAGCCTAAGAGGGGGGAGTGGTTCTTTTAGTGAGTCTCTAAATGAACACTCAGTTGTGAAAGTACACTTTATCAGTTAATGTTATTATCTTGCCCCAAGTGCACAAACCAAGCATGCCTTGCAGGCCATAACCTGCACAGCAGTGAATGTAAAACTACAAAGTGCTCGGCACAACGTGCACTGAGATCTTTTAAAATATAAAAAAACCCTCTTTTTTTCCTCCGTTTGACACCTACACTCTTTTTGTTCCCGTCGACCGGCCTCACTCACAATGTACGCCACTGTTCTCTCCACCAAACAGACAAGTCTTCAGATGACAGTAAACAGAGCTATCAAAAGGCTGCTGCACAGAGAGCTTTTTTCCTCCTCCTCCTCCTCCTCCTCCTCTCCCTTGCTCTCTGTCACCTGACTGATGACATCACCACCTGTTTGTGTCACCCTGTTTCCTACCGTCCACACAGCCATGGCGCAACAATAAAGTCAAAAAGACATAAGACCGTGGGATTTGCCGAAGGGAAATTCCCTCACTGAACTCTGGTCTCTCTCACACACACACACACACACTGCGCAATTGTGGAATTCACGCTGTCTTTACTGCTGGATGATAACAGGATAATATGAAAAGTGAAACAGTTTTTGTTATCAGCAATAAAGTTATAAACTCCGTCTGGCTGTTTAATGGCAGATCACAATGACACTACATACTGTAATTATGTTATACTGTTTTGACGAGAGCTTATTATTCCCACCAGTTTACCATTACGGCATTAGCTTTATGATGATTGTGTAACAACTAAAAACTCTTCATTGGCACATATCTTTCACTAATATATGAAATAATATAAAAAACAGTTTGCTTTCAATATTAATAATAAAAATAATACACAATAAAAATACAGATGTCCACAAGTGAATGAAATGCATGATTGGGGTGACAAGCTATTGACAAGTGATTAAAAAAATAAAAGTACTAACGTATGTCACCATGACTTGGCTCGGAAACTTTCATATTAAAGTGCAGTGTGAAAGCGTCATTTTTATAAATATCTGTTTGCATCATGATTTCATCATCCCTTGAACCCATGACACTAAATTCCCCTCAGGGGTGGAGCATTATTCAGGTCACTTCTGAGTCACAGGATTGGCGTTTTTGTTTTTGTTTTGATCAGCACTGAGTTGACTGAACCTGATGATCTACACTTGTCATCTGTTTTAGCTCTTCGGCCTCATGATTCTGGTCAGGCGGGGCCTCTTCGCCCACACCCAACTCCCACAGCGAGTCCTCTGATTCAACTGCTGCTCGTGTCAGCATGGCCAGCATCCTTTTTCTGAAGTTTCCACACAGGCCGAGGTAGAGCAGAGGCCTGAGGCAGGCGTGCAAGCAGGCCAGACCAGATGTGACCATCAGAGCTTTATTCAGCGACTGTTCAGGATTCCCAGATAAAACATCCACAGATTTCTTAGAGCCGCCCCTGAAAGTGTCCACCATGAGTGTGATGTTGTATGGCATCCAGCAGAGAAAGAAGACCACTACCAGGGGCAGGATGACCATGATGGCCCTCTTCTTCTGGAGGCTTTTGGTGCGGCGCTGTAGACGCAGCAGGATACAACAGCAGCAGGCGATCAGGGCGCCTGCAGGCAGCAGGAAGCCCAGTGTGTGGTGGAGCAGGCGTGACACCAGCTTCCAGTCAGTGTCTGACTGAGGGAAGCTGTGATCACACCTTAATTTCTCTGAAGATTTCGTCACCGCCATGAAAATGCAATCGGGGAGGGCAAGGGTAAGAGAGACGAGCCAGACCGACAGGCAGCTGATATGAACTAACCTGGGGTTATTCTGGGAGTACAGCCGAGTGGCGCCGATGATGGACAGGTAGTGATTTATACTGATGCAAACCAGAAGAAAGATCCCACAGTAGAAGTTGATCTAGAAAAAAAAGGGGAGAAAATTAAGCTTTGATACAGTGCATCGGTTCCTAACCTGGGGCTCCTGACCCCCACAAAGGGTCGCCGACAGAGATGTCTCCATCAGATCTCAAACACCGGTTCGGGGGGCCAATAAAGACATTTTTTGGACTGATGGGGATCGGGAATAGCTGGCTTATAGAGCATCCCATCCTTTGTTTTGTGTCAGCTGTCACACATTTATTTCTACTTTCATGCAGAGTAAAAAAAAGTTGAAAATGCATCTAAATCCCCCATTTACACAAACTTCCTGCAATTATTGCAGTTTTTCTGCACTGTTATTGTTATGCATTGAATATAATATTTATAACGTGTTACTCAGTCAGAGGGTCGTCAGTTTGCTCAATAACAGAAAATGGGTCCCTCCAGGAAAAAGTTTGGGAGGCACTGATCTAGTGTAATACAGCAGCCTTCAGCCATCTTTAACCCTTTAACCTCTCCCCTCCTCTCGCTTCTTCCCAGAAATGCTGCAATGCCTGGAGAAATGCTGATGTCAGTGGGGAGTATACTTACACAACTTAAGTATTAAGTACAACGACCCTTGTCTGCCAAGAGTCTCGATTAAGCAGGAAATAACAGCCTAAAGCAAACACACCCTTCTTACAGCTTCACTAAAAAAGAGATCTCTTTCACTTTCCATTCTCTGCATGTTCCTACCAAATAAGGTACTTACATTAAAAATTGCTCCACTGATCTTGCACAAAAAACCTTTAAAGCACCATCCACTCTGCAGAGCGGCCTGTGCAGCCCAGAGGGGCAGCGTCAGCAGCAGCAGGATATCCGTGACACTCAGGTGGAGGATGAAGGTGTCTGATATTCTCCAGGACTGCCTCTTCTGAGCCAGAACGGCCAGGAGTAGTCCATTTCCCAGCAGACCGATAACCAGCTCCACGGAGTACAGAAGCGGGATCAACACCGCGTCACTGGCCCTTTGATCAAAGTCCTCTTTATATTCATAGTCCTCATCGTAGTCATAGGTGTCGTTGTTGCGAAATATCCCATCGAGATCCAATTCCATGTTCATCTACTGTGGAGGCAAAAAGGTTCAACTTTAAGGCAAGAAATCTAAAAAATGATGCAGTGCCTCAGAGGCCAGATGTCAAAAATACCAGCTTTTACACTCCCCTTTCTCTGTATGAAAGCATGAAAATCTCCCCTTGGAAAGTCCAGCTGTACTTTACAAACATGCTCAAGCTCATACATCACAACTCACATGGTGCGATGTCACTGGATGAAGCAACAGCCGAGTGGGTTTGAACGGAAAGCCCAGTTCCTCTTGGATCATTCACTCATACAGAGTCTTTGATTCTATTTTATGCACTGTGGCTGTGAGTGGTAGTCACATTTTAGACTCATGAAAGTAGATATGCAAACAAAGAAAACCAGAAGTGCTGGTAGATCTAAGTGGTATGATAAGGCAGAAGTGTGTGCAGTGAAATATGAATAATAAAACAAGGATCCGGTTTGAAACTGAGTCAAAATAAGAAAGAGGAGGGAAAGAATTGAATATTAATAGTGCAATACTGACTATGGCTGAAATAATGTATCAAGTGTCTAGTCAAGATAGGGAGATATCAGGTAATTTGGGACACTTTTTGGTAGTTTACTGCCCAAAAATTTTGAATATTACCTTAATTGTTGCTTATATCACTCGGTAGGGTTCTGTGTTATATTTCTATGAAGAAAATATGATGACAAGCGCATTTTCTTATCATTAACTGTGGACCTTAAAACACATCGAGCACTCCGTTCTCACTCTAATGACATGTTCAGTTAAAACAGGACAGCTGCTAAGATAAAATGGGACAGTCGTGTTTGTTTTTTAAATAGTTAAATCAATTTTTCCTTTTTTTGGGTCCCATTTTATGTGAATGCATTAAGGTTCACTCAGAACCCTTTCTCATAAAAAGTCACGTGTATTGTGAAAATAAAAAGCAACACCCTAAAACCACTTTACTGTTACACCCTTATCACTTTAGCTGCATCACTCTTTTTACCAACATAAGATGACAAACATGAAAACATAAAAAAAAAGACAATAATACAGCAGCAATGGACTGCTTAAAAAAGACGGTCAACATGTCACACAGCTTTTCTTGCAAGTTCTGTGACCAGGTGGTTTTCTGGATCCTTGGTTCCCATACTAGCTATCTCAGATCAATAAACATGATTGCTTCATGCAAAGCACATTAGCAACAACAATCCTAAGAGCCCAAGATGTTAAGATGTTAAACCTTATTTGTAATTTTTTACCTGATGTTACAAAATGACCTGACTTCACCCTATATTATAAATGTCAACACAGTTTACCATAAAACAATAAAACGTAACCTTGAGAGATTTGCATGTATTTGATTTCACTTACCATAAATGACTTCAGCTGCAGATCACCTGTGTGCGCTGTGGACTGATGACACTAAAAAAGGTCAAACTCAGCCACCGTCAGAGTCTCCTCTGCTCTCACCGGGGTCAGCAGCTCTGCAGCACCGTCGCTGTTTTTTTGGGGGGGGCGGGCGGACTGCAGCTGTCAAGCGTCCGTCAAGTCCAGCAGAAAAACGCACAAAATCTTTCTTGAACGCAAACTTTTAGCATCCCACGACTAAAAACGAGAGGGAAGTCGCTTTTAAACACGCAGAAGGCAAATCACAGAAAACACCACCTTCCTGGGTAGCAGGGCAGCGCAGGGAAACCAAACGGCGGACGATGACAAAAGCCGCGCTTCCTTAAAGTTTTACAACACGGACGCACTCTGCGTGCAGACTGTGCTCTTATCTGTAACATGTAAATGAGTTACTCACATGCACTTGTATTACTCCCCAACCGGATTGTTTGTGTTCAACAAGCGTCACTTCTCGCACGCTGCCAACTCTGTCCAGTCTGCCAGCTCACAACAGAAACAGAGTCGCGCTTTCAACTGCTTTTCAAAATAAAATGTTAAATAAAATCCCCGGCAGTTTTTACTGATTAAACTCCAAAACGCGTAGACTGAATAATGGACTCTTTGTTTGTTTTTCTAGTAAAAAGCACAAGATAAGATAAAAATGGCACAATCCTCGTTAATTGTTTCATTTTTGGAGGTACGTGTCGTTTATTTTGAAGGTCAAATTACTCAACTTCCGCGTTTCCGCTTTCTGTGCCTGACTTGATGCAGTTATTAAATATCTATGAACCTATGCTGTGAACACAAAGCACACTCAAACAATGGCGCACAAAGAGACACTTTCCACCAGATGGAGATGTTGTGTTACTAAAATCTCAGACCTGCTACAAGCTGCTTTTCTATACGGCTATAAGAGTATTATATTATTAGAATATTATTAGTATTATAAAATTACCAGTAGGTGTTTATATATTGGTGCTTGGGAGGGATTATTTATTTATTTATCGTCTGTGTGTGTGTGTGTGTGTGTGTGTGTGTGTGTTTCTGGCACATGACTTATTTTGTAGTGCAGTTTTGTGCCATTCAGCTACTATTTTATTGCCCTGTTCTTGAGATTATTTGGCCTATAAACATGCAGTGCATTTGCAGCGTTTTTATGTCACTGATCTTGGAGCAATAATATGTACTTGTGTACATATTATATATGTGCAGTGCTATTTATTTACTAAATTTTAAGTGACTGCACTTTAGTCTTGCAATATGTTTTATTGCATAATGTTCAAAATAAATTTTTTTGTAATAAAATTTAATATGTGGTAGTTTATCTTGTGTGTGGTCCTTGAACTAATGAAGAAAGAACAAAATTTGCATCTTGTGGCTGGACAAATTAGGAACCACTAAACAAACACAGTATTGCTGTGAAAATTTGGCGGATTTAGTGGCATCTAGTGGTGAGGGTGCAGATTGCAACAAGGGGTGGAAATCTGCAGGCGCCTCACAATATGATCATGATTACGATTCAGATGGCTATAGTTCGCAAGAAAAAACAATTATCAATGCATTAAAAACATATTTCTATGCATTTTTTTTATTTTTCTAACTGTGAGACTACTTGGTATTTTTAATATGACACATACTGTATTTTTAGTTATCCATAAATAAATAAACTGGAATTTATTTGCATACCATATGGCTCTTGTACAGTTCCCTTTCTCCTTCAACTGGATTATATCCATCTGCGGTTGCAAAACGCTATTTTTTTATGTAATACTGCATACTGTAATATTTCACTGGAAATAGTATGAAATTACTACATACTATTTAACAGTAAATTGTCAGCAAGGGAACACTTCCGCATGAATAAAACCATTAGGCTAAAGCAGCAGAGCTTTTACTTATGCATAATTAAAAATATTTACATCATAAATTGATGCACAAAAGGCACAAATTAGTATGGGGTGTAAATCACTACTTCCATCACGATATGATATTGTTTAGATTCTTTGAAATAGGAAACGATGTTTACCGATAGTGAGACAATATCACATAACACAGTCACTTACAAAAGAAGCTGCTACCTGTTTCTTTTTTTGATTTTGGCCATAAAAGATTACAACAACACATACATAATTGTAAATAACTGTAACCAATTACAGTTTATTTTAAACTGAATCCACTAACATAAAACGACACATGGGATGAGTTAACTTCAGGGCTTTCTGACAGAAAGACATATTATATGTATGGATAGTGTCAGGGGGGCCTCTGGCCTTCACTTTCAAAACGCCAAAAGTCAAATTAACATATACCAACCATGTACCAAGAAGAGACTCAACATGATCACAGACAGTGAACAACAACACAGACACAAAATAACCCAAAAGAGACCCACAAAAGATGCATAACGACTAAAGAGTGATGCAAAACTACAAAGTCTGTGTCTTGATCCAGTGTAGGAGGGATGGATAATTCCCTTTAGGAACCCATTATGTCATGCATATAGCAAGCCAAATGTGGATTAACAAGATGATTCAACAAAATTCAACTCAATAATAACTGTCAAAGTTCACAGACAAGGGCAATTGTTTTGCTCTTCACTGGTTATGAGCTACAGCTCTCTTAGCTATGCAGCATAAATCAGCCAGCAGCAAGATTTTTCCACTAACTATAGCCAAACAAATTACATGTGTCATTTATACTTTTTATTACTCACCAGTGGTTGAAGTCACTGCATCTCCCATCGAACAGCAGGGTTGATTTTCTGCCTGCATGCACGTTTCAGCCCAAAACTGATTAAACAGCAGCTGATGTCGCCTTAGCACAGAGACACGCGGCCATGCAGGTGTCATATTTCCTAAATCTTTTACTTGTAACACATATGACATGTTCACTGTCTGTTGACCCACGTTTTTTTTCCGAAATCCAAAATATATCTACTCTTTTGGTTTATTCCTGACTAAATAAGGTGATCTGGTATTTTGTATGGGTGCCTGTAATTAACGCCGGTTGTGACAGAATTTCAAAATAAAAGCACACCGAAAACATGTTTTAAGACATAAAATTTTTATGTCTTGATGTTTTGACTTTGTATTGATGATACAAAGATTAATGGATTGTTACACCCCCACAAATTGTTTCATATAAATGCACCAAAATGCTCAAAATATTATATATGACCCCCAATAGGTTATCGAAACAAAACCTATGCATTTGTTTGAAATTAAGATTTTAAATCATCAAAAATATTGTACACTTAAAAACGGCAATTTAACTTCAAAGATTAAACTAGTTCCTGTCAACGTTTTTGGCTTGTGATTGATATGAAAGATTAGAATCTAAAAGGAAATAGTAACTATAACTGTCCGACAAACTGTCTGAGATGTAGTGGAGAAGTGTACAGTTGCATAAAATTGAAATACTTAAGTAAAGTAGGCCACAAGTACATTGGATTTGAACTTATTATAACATACTATATTTGGGGAGGGAGTATTGAAACATTCTCACAAATAGTAATGGTGTAGTATGTCATAAAAGTAATTTAAAATGACAATATAATATGCCATAAAAAAGTCATAATATGTGCATTTTTCCTGGGAGGATCTCAATCATCTGCTGACTCCCTAAAATCACACTCAGTGGTCAAAACTTTCAGGACCCCTGATCTAAGATATTTGTTTCAAAATGCTCTTAAATCATCTGTTTGGCTGTTCAGTTTCTAAAAATTGAAAACAAACAAACCTTTGATGGTTGGATTACAAATGTTAAACAGGTGATTATAGCCCTGCATTTGGCAGCTAAATGCTGAGCCGGATAAAAGTCGGTCAGACATTGCAGAGAGAGAACCTGAGAGATGCATATATAAACGTGACATTACATTTTATTGTGAAAATATTTATTATAAAAAATGTTGCACATTATAAATGGGCTGTGATGTAAGCTAATATGCAAAATTCAAAATGAGTTACACTGTATACATTCCCTCTTTTGCAGTTTTAAAGGACACAGCTGTATATGGTTATTGAAATAAAAATAAACAAGAAATGAGAATTTCAAATGAGTGACATTTGAGTGATTGCTGAGGCCACAGGCTACAACTTAACTGCTGAACAAGCTTTTCTCGAAGTATGAAGAAATCTAGATATTTCACAATAATTGCCCTACAGACACAAAAATTTACAAGAAAAGAAAATTACATGACAACATCTGCATGTGGGATGTGGCAGTTGGATTTACTCCATGCTCTCACTTAATGATTTTACTACTCTTGAAAAATAGAAAAAGGATGACAAAACAACAACTAGTAAGCTGCACTGTACCAGCAATTAGATGTAAAAGCACCACTTTTCCCCTGAGAGACTTTTTAGATAACTGAAAGTATACTCTTATCTCTTATCTCTTATACCACACACATCTCCCCTCATCTCCCTCTTCCTGTCTCTCTCATCAATCTCACATCATGACAGAGTACGAAGTGTTTTCGCTATCTGCAGAGCTGCGAGATCCTGCAATTGTACTGCTTCTACTGCGCTTCCTATGCCTCCATTCCTCCATTCCCAGCAAGCCTCTCTGTCCCAGCAGCCCCTTACACATTTTCACCAACTCCCTTCTGAACTTCACACCCACAAAGCCATACAGCAGAGGGTTCAGGGCGCAGTGCGACAGCCCCATGCTTTCAGTGATCAGAGTCCCGATGTCCACCACATGGCCGAACTGGCATCCTCCAATCACCACACCCAGCCTGTGCAGACTATCCGCCAGCTGGAAGCAGTTGTACGGTGCCCAGCAGAGGACAAACACAGACACTAGAGATATGATGAGGCGGAGAGACTTGCGCTTTTGGCGACGACTGGCATTGCAGAGAGACCTGAAGATGCGAATGTAGCAGTAGAGCATGATCAACAAGGGGAGCCCAAAACCCAGAACCACACTGAGTAGCTGCAGCCCCACCTGCCACTGGGTAGAGTTTTCGGTGAACCACACCTGGCACAACAGCATCTTCTGATGCCCAACAGCGTTCACCTCCACCACCTGTTTGAAGATGATGTCCACTCCGCTCAGGCCCAGGCAGCACACCCAGATGATTGCACACGCAATCTGAGCATGGCAGGTGTTGCGCTTCCAGCCGGAGCTGACAGCGTGAACAATGGCCAGGTAACGGTCGAAGCTGATGCAGGCCAGGAAGAGGATGCCGCTGTAGCGGTTCAGGGAGAAGAGGGCGCCGGAGATCTTGCAAACAGCCAGGCCAAACACCCACTGGTGAGCCCACTGCACTGCAAACAGGGGCAGAGTGAAGGCCAGCAGGAGGTCAGAAATGGCCAGGTGAAGGAGGAAGGTGTCTGTCAGGGAGAAGGCGCAGGCTCCACCACTCTGAGAGTTTCGGTAGCGTTGGATCACACGCAGCACCAGCACGTTGCCCACGAGAGCCAGGATGAACACCAGACTGTAAACAACAGGGGAGTACCTCTGTGCAAAACCATAGATGTCCTCCTGTGAGCACGGGGCAGCATGACTCTTGCTCGTTTCAGGGGACCAGGTGAAATTGTCATAGTCGTAGTCCTGATGACAAGAGAGAGGAAAAGAGTTCCTTCAAATTCTTCAAACAGGCTGATTATTCAAGAAAAAATGTACATCTCAGCATTTTAGAAACTTTACAATTCAGAAACCAATCATTGTTTTAATTAACTTGGGCCTCAGTGATGGCGGTTGTCTGAAGAGTCCCAAAATGTCAAATAAAACCTCTCACAGTATTTCATCTTATCAAAAACTAATTTTAAAGATAACTGATGTGCAAGACAGTAACACCTGCACACTTACCTGCCGTACTAGTTTAATGAAGACAGCCTTAATACAATTTTGAACACAGATGACGTGAATGATGAACTTAAATATTAGGTATTTAGATATTAAGATTCATTTTGATATTAAGAATCCTGAATAATGTTTTTTTTTTTTTTATCTATTAAGATATGTTTGATGCTTTGCAGTATGGCCTCAGCATTAGGGTTTTCTTTGCCTATGTTCTACTTCTATGTATTTTCTGTGTAATTTATTGAATTGTTAATTGTCAATTGTTTTACTAACCTGAGTGGTTCAGATAGGTAACCACACCTGCCACCATAGAGCTAGTCAACCTGTTGGTGTGCTTTATGTATAAAAAAAGGGGGGGGGGGTTCAACTTTTCATACATTTTGACAAGACAAAGATCCAAGCAGGATCGAAACATTGTACACATTAAACTTGTGTGGCATGGACTAAGTGTGCAGGTGTTACTTTTCCTGTCATGTGCTTTATACTGTGCAACATTTGAGTAACTCATCTGAAAAATATCTGATGGAGGAATGTGCACTCTACAGTGTGTTAAACCTGCTCATGTTACAAAGAATAAAGAGCAACCAGAGACAAAAGTCTCAGTTTATGTCTCCTTATGATGCACAAAAAAGATACCAAAACACCATAATATAGCATGTTGAAAAAATGACCACAAAAGCAAGGCTATAGTATAGCAAAAATGTCCAAATTTGAAATGTACTAAAAACAGCTGAAAACACCAGTAAATGGCAGAAAAAAGCATGCTGAGATCCACTTACCCAGTAATCTGTGGTTGCCGTGACATTATCCATATTCGTGGGAGACAAGGAGGCAGCAGAACACCTGAAACCCTCCTGCAGTCAAGACAGCACACTCATAAACACAATGGGTAAACATCCTTTTTTTTCTTTCACACTTGTACAGATGGCAGAGGATCAGAAAGAAGAAGTTGGAATTTCAGGAACTGAATCCTCACACATTTCAGACAGATGCAAACATAGCTAGTAGGAATGGATGACTGTGTCAGGGAAATTGTGACATATTTCTTCAAAACGTGTCTGCAGGCAGCTATAATGATCAGGTCGGCAGTGCATGACTGACATAAATACTTGGAAAAGTATTTTATATTTTTTCTGCTATCTCAACTATTCCAGGTCCAATTTATTTTAATTTAATGTATACAATTCTGAAATTTCATAATATCAAAGGGGAAATACATTTATGGGAATTAAACCCTCAATCCTTCACAAATGGAAGAGAAGTGAAAGTATGTATCTGGCAGGATTTTCACAGTTTTAGCAGTCCATTACCTTGTACTTTGTGTTCTGCTTGATCTGAGATATTTAAGCATCGCACTCAGACAATAGTGTAACAATGATTACAAATCTACAAAAATGTAAAAATAAAGAGATGAAATTTGTTCAAAACACCTTAAGATAATTTTTGAATTTCGCGATTTTTAACTCTAGTACCTTGTACTTTGCTAAGTGGACAGAAGAGCTCCGATCATATGTAGTAGATGTTCAAAGAAATTAATTCTTGCTTACTTACCGTCTGAGACCTTGCAGAGAAGACAGGATGGAAAAAAAGGGGCCAGTGTTTTTTTTTTTATATAAGTTGGGCACACTTACAAAGAACACGACAGGAAAAGGCGTAGTTTACTAATCTGTAAAGATAAAAATGACTGACTCTCAGGGGAAAAACATGACATATGGTTTGAATATTCATTAGAAGTGCTTGGGACCAAATGATACCAAAACAGCATCTGCAAGAATGCACTATGTATTGAGGTGAAATACAATTAAATCTCTCTCATGCTGGGGCGCCTGGTGGCTCAGCGGATAGAGCAGCACCCCATGTGCAGAGGCTGAGTCCTTGCCACAGCGGCCGCAGGCTCGAGTCTGGCCTCGGCCCTTTGCTTCATGTCTCGCCCTCTTTCTCTACCCCCTTCATACTCACACTGCCCTATCCATTAAAGGCAATAAAAGCCCAAAAATATAATCTTTTTTTTTTTTTTTTAAATCTCTCTCATGCTCTGTAAAGCAACGTTAAAGTGAGTTAAATTATCTTGTGAATGCAGTTTGACACCTCTCTGCAAAGTCCAGATAAGAACAAACACTTCAGTGCTTAAGAGTCGAAGGCCTCCTCTGGAAGTGAAACTCATTTTCTGTCCACAATACAACTCACTTCTAAAGTTTGGAAGGTTTTAAGTGAAGGAGTTAATATGAAAAATAAGTTGAAGAATGTTTTTAAAAAACTGTCTGTTGACCACATGCAGACTCAGCTCGGGAGCACACAAATGCTGGTTCAGAGATAAAGTGTGGCGATGAGTCAGAGAGCCCCCTTTTTTTGCTTTACTTCCACAAACCAGAGCAGACACCATCGACAAAATAGGCAAATTCCCCTTTCAGTAAATCGTTAGTATTTCGTTTCAAAAACAAAATGTGTGAGGAACTGAACACTCACGTTCTTCATATCTTGCGGTTACTTTAGTCTCTACTGAAGGTCTTCTGGTAAATTATATTATTGTGCAATGTCACTGATTGTTTTTCTCCTCCTGTCGACTCGTCTGATAATGGCCTGCACAACACACACCACAGAACTATACTGTTAAGCTTTATATGCTGTATGTCCGTATGTGTCAGCAAAATGTCTCGTGAACAGAAACGTACTGCCCAGAGACTCAGAGACACCTAAAAAGACACCCAAAAAAGGCTACAAAGTGACACAAAATGACTGTAAAGAGATGCAAAACTGATGCAAAAAGACACCAAGAAACTGTGGACAAGGACAAAAAAAGGGGGAAAACAAGAGAGAAATGCAAAGTGACCACAAAGAGATTCAAAACAACTACAAAGAGATGCAATATTAAGACAAAAAGGGGTAAAACAGCCACAGATACAAAACCTTAATAAAGAGACACAAAGTTACTATGAAGAAACATAGACTACAGAGACACAAGAAGACCACAAAAAGATGCAAAACAGCTGCAAAAAGACACAAAGAGACTGAAAACAGCTACGAACAACAGCAAAACAACCACAAAGAGACTTGAAATGACTGCAAGGAGATGCAAAGGAACTACAAAGAAATGCAAAACAACCACAAAGAGACACAAACAGCAACAAATAGATGCAATATGACAATGAAAAGGGGCAAAACAACTACAAGGAGACACACAATGACCACAAAGAAACATAAAATGACTTCAAAGAGACATAAAGAGACCATAAAGAGATACCAAACAGCGACAAAAAGACACAAGGACAACTATAAAGAGGCACAAAACAACCACAGAGAGACACAAAACAAGATACAGAGACTGAGGATAACTAACAGTGGCAAAATAGCCACAAATAGACATGAAAAGACCACACAGACACAAAACAACTATAGAGACACATAATGACGATAAAGAGGTGCAAAGCTTCTACTACGAGACACAAAACAACTACAAAGAGGCATGGAATGACCACAGAGAAACAAAATGATCATAGAGACATTCAAAGGAACAATGAAACACAAAATGTACACAAAGAGACACAAAACAACCAGAAAGACACACAAAATGACTACAAAGACAAACTGATCACAAAGAGACAAAGTGGCTGTTTTTCCTTCTCCTATGTAGGAGAGGTGGTGGGGACTTCGGCATAACTTTGCACAGGGATCCATTGTCTTATAAGGGTCTGGTGTCATGATGGTACACGTCATTTTTTAAACTGGGGACATGCTTGAAATGTCCCTGTGGCTTGTGTAAGTGACATGAGGGCAATACTGAACCCCACGGCCCTTCACAGTGTTTCACTTTTAAACAAACTGTGCACATGCCACTGTATATAAGAAGTTTAATCCTGACCAGCGCTAGGTTTTTGAGGATGATTTTGATTTTTGGGAGTTCAAAAAAATGCACATCATGATAAAAAAATCTTGATACCAGGTGACCAGAATACATAGTAAGCAGGACTTCTTACAGTGGAAAAATCAACTAGTCAGTGCTCTCTGCTGGACAAACTCTGTAATGGTGAAACTCATCTATATGACCTCAGACCTACAGTTTCGCCATTCTGTACTTTAAGACTTACCAGCCTTCATACTCATCTTGAAAGCGGAGATGAATATCTTTTCTTTTTGGTTTACAGTTTTCAAGCAAGCTCTTACCTCAGAAATGTAGCACTGTGAAACAAAGCTCGAAAACACACTCGCAAATGCACTCGCAATATGAGAGGGATTGAGTCAAGGCAGGGCATAACAATTCATTTATGTGTTCTGTATCATCTCGTGTTTCTGTAATATGAGTTTGGTTTAGAATATTTCAGAACTAAACTATCTGCTGCTTAGATCTGCTGACACAAATTGCAAGGTGATCATGAGACCACACCTCAACGTCTGGTGTCTGGTCATTCAGTAGCATTCAACTTGTAGTTATTACAAAAAGTTCATAAATGTGAGATGTAGAAATTGTAATGCATGACTATGATACGCCCAAATCATGATTATACATTTAATTGGTATTATCACTTTCTCTGGATGCATAAACACTTATAAACTGTGCATGCCGATCTAATATATTACATATATTATATACAAAGAAATACTTAAAGTGGTTAAATATTACCAGAGCTGTAGGCTTGAGTCACATATCTTAGACTCCAGTCAGACTCAGCAAAAAAATATGATGACTTTAGAGCCAACTAGACAAAAATGAAAAATAAAAGACCTGCAACTCCAACTGCCTTTAACCCTTTAACGTCCTCTTCAAGAAAAAAAGCAATGGAAAAAAATGTCTTTGCATTTTTTATGTCCTTGGGGCTATAATAACAAAAATCCATGTTTATTTTATTTTTATACCTTATACTTTTTGAAAGATAGGCCTCCACCTAATGGATGAGCCGGCCATTCATGGCAATGCCAAAACAGAAAGAAAAAACAAAGTTACAAATCATGTACTGCTAAAAGCTTGAAATATGTTAGTATATTAATCCATGGAATTGGTATTATTGCTCGCACTAATATTATTTCCATGCATATTTACAATTACAAGACTTTGAAAATGTCTCAGAAATGGTGAAAAAATCATACTGATATATTTTTATCCTCATAAATATATAATGGACTAAAATTAAATATATGACATTAACAACAGTGAATATTCATCCTTTTTTATTTATTAAAAAATGTTATTTTTTTGTCCCAGCATCATTACTTTTACCACAAAAGGCCAACTCAGGGCTAATCATACTTTTGATGTTTTTTCACCGTATATAAATTGGATAACATTAAATGCATTTAACAACAATCAATGATCAGAAGTTCATTTAAATTGTAGCAAATAGTCAATTTTAGTTTAATTAACTGAGCTTCAGTGCCTTTACCACAGAAGGCCAAATCTACCGTTTGGTAGAGCATGTTTAAAAAAACAATTGACCCCTGTAAGATTTTAAGATTTTTTATTAAGCTATGGGAATCTGTTCATTAAGACCTCTGGAACTTTAACATGTGGAATAAACATGCCTACCTTTTTAAAATCTAACAAAGTCTAATGTGATTTTTATTGTTCCTAACTTCCTGTAGGAGGTGAACTAAGAGGGCGGACTGTTTAAAGTCACAGCGACATCTAGTGGATTTTTTTTAGAATAACATATCTCAACCAAATGGTAGCGATGGCTCAATAAGTTTGAGTTGAATTCAGCACATTTCTAATCAAGATATAGTGACAACATGTGCTCTACCAAACAGCTGAGCTGACAGTTAAAGGGTACCACTGACTCATTACTTCACATGGATGTCAGCATTTTGACTTGAAAATACTTGATAACTTCCCCCCAAGCTTAAAGTTTAAAAAGTATGTTATTTAAAAATTGTGTCATGAATCAATTCATTTTCCTTTATTTCCTCAATTACCATTAATGCTATTCATTCCCAGCAAGTTGACGATTAAACCCCAAGTATTTTTAATTTCACAAAATCCAGCAGTGTCCAATAAAGTTGTGGAAGAGAGGAGAGTCATGAAGAGCCAATGTTACGTTAATGAGCACCAGTTAGAAATAACAATACCAAAGATCATTTTGTTTATATACATAAACAATGTGGGGGTCAAACAAAAACAAATAACAGTATGCAAAACTTGCAGGTAAAAAAGAAGAGAAGCAACTATTTCAAAAAACTTTGTGAACAAAACAAATAAAATTAAAATTAAAAAGCACTCATGATTTTTGTAAATTTAGTATATTATTTCTTTGTTGTTAGAAATGTCTGACATGTATGACTTTATCACAATGTGTCGGCTGCTGTAACTAAAAAGTAACCAGAGTGTACACAGTTTAAGCTCAGTGTACACAGACTCACCCACACCGGGTTTTTACAACGTGGTTTCTGTTTGCAAAGTTGGCTTTTAAAGGAATACTCCAGCTGCAAAATGAACATTTGTATATCAATCAGTCATGCAACATTACCTTGTTTAGAAAGCTTTTTTTCTCACATGCTTCCAAAGAAAACATAGAGCATACTGATTGATTTATTGATTGGCGATCACAATGGTATGCTCAGTACTTCCCAAACACATGCATTTTCACTTAAACCTTACTTTTAAATCTTATCTAAAAGTGAACTTTTTTTTGCTCCTTTCAAACCAAGCAGCAAAAAAGAGGCTGAAAAATGACATCAATGCAAAGTGCCAAAGGCTGCAGTCCACTTGAGTAAATCCAAACTCTACAGCAGAAATAAATGTTTACTTTTTTCGCCTCTATAGCTAATTAACAACTCATGTCAGTTGCACAGGTTTTTTTTTTTTTTAATATAACTTGCCAATTTACATTTTATTAAGGCTAAAACTTGGCGTACTTATTGGCAGGGCTGCTTGAGTGACAGGATTGAGGCTGAGGCTGCCTGCGAGGCGTCGCTTCAGACTGCGTCAGGTCCACCCCTCGCTCCGCAGCTTCAGCCTCTTGTCCAAATATGGTCACCTCTGTCTCTAGGAAAACATTGTGGCAAAAGCCTACATGCTGAACTCCAAGCTCCAAAACAGCAGTCCACTGACTAATGGTGGATGTCAAAGTTGCCACAGCTTTTAAATATAGTCTGTGGTTCAAAGCCAGATTTCAAAACGTGGGCTTTTGGTAAAAATGGATGTGTTTGGGGAGTACTGAGCACAATTAATCAATAAAACAATATGTTTGCCATTTACAGAGGCATGCAAGAAAATCAGTTTTCCTCACGAATTTAAGATAACAGCATCAATAAATGATTTACAGATTATCATTATCTGTCATTCATTGTCATCTGTTCTGTACTGTTAATACTTATACTCAATGATAACAACATCACTAAAGTGTCGTCCATATCTGGAACGAGAGAAAATGGGGTCCCTGAAGGGAAAAGGGTTTGAACCACTCTATTATATTGTAGCAATAATGTGGAAGTTGCAAACTGAGTCTTGTTATTCTTGTTCAGTGACAATAAAGGTATTGTCTTTTGCTCATTTATACAGTGTGTACTATTGTCAAAAGTGTACATTGCAGAACACGAGTACAAACCCTTTTTCAACGTACGTCTATGCTTGAAGGTCAAAGTTCATTTTTTACACTTACTTTCCCATTCATAGTGTCAGGCCCACAGTGTGTACACACACCACACCCGCCCTGAAGTCAGAACCTGGTGTATAAGTTGTTGATATACAAATACATACTATATGCCCACTTTGTTCCTCAATTACTGACCTCGTCATATTAGGTACACCCATTTCAAAGGAGATACGCCCCAAAACTAAACACTTGGGTTTTGTCTTTGAAGGTGGTTGCAGCTGCCCAAATAGCCATTGTTTGTCCTGTCCTATCAGCATAGAAACTGGGCCCTGGCAAGAGTGATGTCAGACTGGGTATAAGAGTTTTGGCCGTGCCTTTGCCCTCCTGTTTGCGGATTTAGCCAGCGGTCATCTACACTGCCAGACCCCCTTGTCAGGAGCCGTACAGGAATCTCTACAGGTGAGATCAGGGGAGATGTAAAGCAGTGTTTCCTCCAAACCAAGGTTGTCCACTTTGGCAACCTGGGAGCGTCTTAACGCCTCGCTCTCAGGTTTTTGGTGTATTATCAGTGAAATAAGATTAAACTGGCTCTAGTTGGAATGAAAACCTGCAGAAGCTTCGATGACGCAGGAATGGACGCAGGAGGATATTTGTTTCGGGGAATTGTTATTGGAAAATACTACCAGATATGAAGTGAAATTTTAAGTCTTTTACATTTTAATATTTCTTTGCGTCTACTTGCAGCGATGGCGTTCCAGTCAAATGTGATCAGCTCGCAGCCTCAGACCTCACAGTACACTGTGTCCTCCGGATTAACCGACTGGAGTTCAAATGTGTGCGACTGCTGTGAAGACTGCGGCATCTGTAAGAGTTTACGTGTGTTTGTGGAAGTAAGCAAGCAGTAAAAAAAATTAACCGTCACTGTGACATAAACGTGACAATATGTCTCTATCTGCCAGGTCTTTGTGCAACGTTCGTCCCGTGTATCCTGGGCTGTAAGGTGGCCCAGGATAACGGGGACAGCTGCTGCCTGCCCTTCCTTCCTGGTGCCATGATTGCTCTAAGGACAAGCATACGTAGCAGATACCACATTGAGGTAAGTATGCTAAAGTTCTCTAAACTAAGGCTTAAGCTCAGAGGGGAGCGAGCATTTGCTCCAAAACTGTGGAACGGATTGCCACTGCACATTAGACAGACCTCCTCACTGTCTCAATTTAAATCGCTTCTTAAAAACCACCTCTTTTCTTTGGCGTTTGACACCATGTAGCGTGTTGATTTTATGACTTTTTGTGTATATGCATACTTTTTTATTATTACCTTGTGCGGGCATTGCACTTTATTTAAAATATTTGATTTTATTTATTTTATGTGATTTTATTAGTGTTTTTATCTTATTTTATTGTGTTTTTATCTTATTTTATTGTGTTTTATCTTATTTTATTTGATTTTATCTTATTTTATTTGATTTTACCTGATTTTATTTTATCCTATTGTGCAGCACTTTGGAAACCTTGTGTTTGTTAAAAGTGTGATATATAAATAAAGTGGGTTGGATTGGATTGGAAAAACAAATGTTAGATGATGAAAACGATAATGCTGATTTCATACTGAAAACAGAATACTATTTTGGAGAAACTCCAGAATTGTTCTTTTGATTTTTTTTTGCATGAGATAATGATGTTAATCACCAGTTTAATGTCCCCTTGCTTCTTCCCAGGGCTCAGTGTGTGATGACTGGGTAGTCATGGCCTGCCTGCCTCTGTGTGGACTGTGTCAGATGGCACGGGAGCAGAAGAGGAGAGGATAAAAAGATTTGACGTTGAATCTCATTTTTTAAACTACAAAGAAAGAGGACATGTGGAAGTTTACATTGCTTGGTTTGGACAAGATTTTCTGTATTTAAATTAAAAATGTTTAATTTACTGGCATTACCACTATTAGGTACTGCCAACGAACAAAATTTACAGTCTAAGAATTATTGCCTGATAATCAGACTGAATTGCCAATTTATTTCATATTATTATGAAATGATATCTATCTATTATATATATATATATATATATATATATATATATATATATATATATATAAATTACAACAGTGAAAAAAAATCAACAAGCCTGAACTTTTACACCGAACATTGAATAATAAGTGACCTTCTTTATAATGAAATTGTCTTAATGCAACAAACAAGTGATGAAATGATGTAGAAAATTAAAACTTTTCCCTCACAGTAAATACACAGTTTTACAGTGGTGAATTTACACACATTGTTTATTTTGGAATAAAATGATACCTGAATACTGCTTTTCTTAAATACTATGTTATTTAATAATGCTTATCAAGCATTCTATTAATTTTCTATAATGATATAAATGTATCTATGTTTAATTCACTAATTTATAATAACCTGAGCAACAGTATTTCAATAAAAAAGCACACAGATTTCTCATGTTGTGGTCGAATGTGAAAGGAGAAGAAAGGGTTGCACCCGTCTTCCTTTTTCAGACTAAATGTAGGAAGAAATCCACTGCACAAGAAGCTCTCTGAAGAGGGGAGATGAGGTTAACGGCTTTTATTTCAACAGGTGAGGCTTTTGTGACAAAATAAAAAATGTTACTGATTTTAACTTCAAATATAGCAACATATTTGGAAACTGGCAAGTGTTTTTCAGATCAGCCGAGTGTGAAAGATCGTGTGGAAGATTATAAGAGGGTGACGTCTCACAGGATATCGTTGTGATTCGCAAAACATGTTTATGGGATAATGGACAGTTTTTAGACTAAAAATAGCTCTTTTAATGTGGTTGAATTTTATATGTAGGAAAAATAATGGAGGAAAGTATATGACGTTAAACGTACGTACAAAGATTTTTTGGGAATGGTGTCATTATTTACAGAAGGGTCGTCGTAAAATGTTGTAATAATTTAGTTGTTGGTAGCTCACACCTGTAGCTAAAAACTCCAGCCCAAGTTATTCACATTTTAGCCCAGAGTGTCCACCACTTGTGAGATGTTTTTAAAGTAGGTAAAGCTGTGGAATATAACAAATATAACAAATGAAAGCAAATGTTGGGGGGGAGATGAAGAGGAACATGAGCAAAAAGTGAAAGGGGATATGAAAACAACACAAAAGAGGAACCCTTTTTTTCTTTGTACTGTGCAAGGTTCAAAATTTGTTTTGTAAGAGCAATACCTCCACAGATACTTATTGGATATCGTGACATAAGATTATTTTGGGAACCTCACTGGTGAACTGGAGTTTTGGTTCTGGTATGATACACTAACAACACTTTTGGCAGGAATACAAAGAATTTATTATTATAAAAAATATCTATAAGATTGAACTAATATTTATAATGTTTTCATTAGTCTATAATCACTTGAAACTCAAAATTGTGTTTTCATTACCTTAGAATAAGTACACAAGTAACCTGTGACCTCATCACTAGATGCCACTACATCCAACAAGCTAAATCTTCAAAAGGTAAATGTAAAGCTTTTACAGATATTTACACTGAAATTATCCACCTACTGTATGAATACCAGAGACCAAAGCAGTTTAGAGACAGATACCTTTAAGGAAAATTTCACCCTCACCCTGTATATCAGTTACTCAATGTATGTTACCTTGAATTTGTATGAATCAGTTATTTTTTTTACTCTGTATGCCTCCATGGTGAATGGAGAATATAAAAAGGTGAACAGTCTCCATGAGTGGAAGTAATAAGGTTCAGCGTTTAACAGCAGCAAAACTACAACCTGATTCCAAAAAAGTTGTAAGTATAAATAAATACAAAATGCACTGATTTGCAAATCTGTTTTGACCTATATTCATTTTAATACAATACAAACACAAAATATTCAAGGTTTAAACTGATAGGTATTGCCTGCAAATTATTTTAAAAAATGTTGGGAAAGGAGCAACAAAAGACTGGAAAACTTGTGAAGTGCTCAAACAACTCCTGGGACATTCAGCAATTAAACGGGTTAACTGGTAACAGTTTAAAGTATCATGATTGGGTATAAACGGGTATCCTCAAAAGGCTCAGGTGTTAATATTCAAGAACAGTGCAAGGTTCACTAATTTGTGAAAAAAATGCACGGGCTATTAGTTTAAGCACAACCTTTCTCAACGCATAGCTGCAAAAAATTAAGGGACTGGAGTATGTTGCAGGCATTACATTCAGAATGGGTGTGTATATTTATAAAAACAAAATTTTCAGTTTGAACATTAAATATCTTGACTTTGTACTGTATTCAATTGAATATAGATCAAAAGAGATTTCCAAATCATTGCATTCTGTGTTCATTTACAGTTTACATGGAAATAGAGCTGCACATCAAAACTTTAGTTTGCCAACAGCCTCATGCACGGTCGAGTAGGGTACCTGAATATGCCCCGATGTTTGCACAAGTTGAGCTCATAGCATGTGCATGCTCAAGCACGCTCAGGACACGCTATTTAGTGGTGGAGACGTTTTACATTGTCACATTCTTATTTAGACAGTGTCACACCAAAATGCACTTGATGAATGAGATTTGGCTTATAATCCATATCCAAATACTTTGACATAGTTTTTCGTTTCTCTGTCCTCAGATTCCTGAACCATCTTCATCTGATGAACAAGGCCAGAGAGGCCTTCTTGAAACATACTGGCAACATAGTATTCCTACAAACCAAACCAACAAAGAAACTGATGAAAGTACTGTAAAAGACAAGTTTGTTCAGACTCCCAACAAGATAAAATGGCAAGTCTAACCTATCAACTGTTGTCACTTACAGTTGTTCTCAGTGCTGTTCGACTCGTCAGTGGTTACAGCTTCCACAACTGCATCGAAGACGCAAACTCATATAGAAAAAGTTTCAAATGTGCCCGTCGGAAGGAAAGTAACCTGCCTGCTATCATAAAAGACCTGCCGCAATCTGCTGTAAATCTCACCATCACCAGTAACCCCGTGTGGCACATTCCCAGAATGAGCTTTGCTAATCTGACGAACCTTCAACACCTCTGTATAGATCACAATCACTTGAGGATCATTGATCAATTTGCTTTCCACAACTTGCATCAACTCAAGTCTCTAAATTTGTCCTTTAACAACATATCAGAGCTCAGCACTTCTGTGTTCAATGACCTGCCCAGCCTCACCTTTCTCTCGCTGACAAACAACACGCTAAAACAGTTCCCTGAGAGCATTTTCTCCACTCTTCTCAATCTGACCACCTTAATCATGAGGGAAAATTTTCTGACAAATTTTACAGGGATTGCTAAGTCTGTGTCACATCTAACAAAGCTGGCGGTATTAGATCTTTGCTTTAACAATCTCACCTCTCTGAGCCACTCAAATGTGTCACTACCCAAATCCCTCACTACATTGTACATATGTAGAAATAATCTGTTGACATTAGGATGCAAGCATTCGTTTCTTAGCTTCATTCAGCGGCTAGATTTGTCATACAATCCAGGGCTCCCTACCATGGCTTTTCAAGGCGTCGATTTAAGGCGTATAAACTATCTGCGTTTGCGTTCTACAAATGTCAAGATAGTGGAGTTTTTAAACATCAGCAATGTCAACGCAGGTCACGTTGATTTCTCTGACACGGGCCTAAAAAATGACAGCCTGCTCATGAAATTATGCATGTTGCTACAGAGAAAAGTAAAATGGATTAAACGATTAGGCCTGGGTGATAACGGGATTGAGAGTATAACAAACTACACATTGTACCATTGTCCTAAAATCACAGGGGTTTTGGATCTATCCCGCAACAACCTGAAAAGCACAAACTGTCTTGACTTTCTTAAAAATCAGACACAAATAAAAAACATCACTTTAGAGCATAACCATCACACCACCCTCAAAACCTGTAAAACAAAAGAGATGATTTATCTAAAAAGCATAGAAGAGCTGAGCTATCGTTACAACCGCATCCTCTCAGTCGACGCTTACGCTTTCTATCATACACCGAATATCAAGACGCTAAAGCTCAACATAAACACAATTGCTTTTCTCCATCGTCAGGCTCTCAAACGGCTGACAAAGCTCGAGATGCTCCGTCTGGACAATAACCTCTTGACCGATTTGTTCAATGACACCTTTGAAAATAATGCCAACCTGCAAATCCTTAACCTACGCAACAATCGTATTTCTGTCATTTTTAATGGGACCTTCCTCAGTCTTGGAAATCTGAATACACTGGACCTAGGAGGTAATAAGATCACTCATTTTGAGCCATCTGGCCTTGATGGACTAACAAGTCTGTCCAAATTCTATCTAGATGGAAACAACCTCAAAAAGATTGACACATCCCTCTATCATGTGTTTCAAGACACACTAACAGTTCTGGATTTACAAAGTAACTTGATTACCATCTCAAATGAAGAGAGCAGTTCACCATTTATGAATCTCAGTAAACTCAGTGATCTGAAATTGGATGGGCAACGGCCACATGGCATTGCCGTTTTACCCCGACATTTTTTCCGTGGCCTCCACTCGCTGAAATTTCTGTATCTCACCAATAATAACATTAATTATCTTGCTCCTGATGCCTTTGATGATCTGACAGGCTTAAATTTCCTCTCACTGGATTACTGCTGTGTTGGGGTGACAAAATTGCAACCAGGAGTTTTTAAAAATCTAAGAAATTTAACCATCTTGACTGTAGAAAACATGGGTATTCAGAACTTCTCGAAGGACGTTTTTGGTAATCTAACAAGGTTATACAAACTGCAACTTAACCGCAACGTGATGCAGAGCATTGAAGTCGAAGCACTAAAAAGTTTACGTGAACTCCACTACCTTGACATACGTAATACTCCTTTAAGCTGCACCTGCGAGAACAACTTGCTCCAAAACTGGACAGTGAATGACCCACATGTCCACGTGGTCTATCTGTACAATATGCCATGCCCACATGACGGCAAACAAAAATTCTACAACTTTGCCACCAACGTTTGTTACATAGATCTAGGAGAGTACCTGTTCTTGAGCACAGCAGTTGTGATTTTTCTGTTCACGGTCACTCCTCTACTTTATGTCAAACTCTACTGGAAAATGAAGTATGGCTACTATGTGTTCCGCTCCTGGTTTGGCGAGCATTGGCGCAGGATAAGAGAGCAGGAGGAAAACTGTAAATATGATGCATTTATTTCCTACAATTCCTCTGATGAACAATGGGTCATAGAGCAGTTACTGCCAAACCTGGAGGGAAATGGATCATCTTTTAAACTTTGCCTCCATCACAGGGACTTTGAGCCGGGCCGCAATATTGTGGACAACATCGTCTCTGCTGTATACAGCAGCCGGAAAACTATTTGTGTGGTGAGCAGGAACTTCCTACGAAGTGAGTGGTGTTCTCTGGAAATCCAACTGGCCAGCTACCGACTCTTCGATGAGCACCGGGATGTTCTCCTGCTCGTGTTTCTGGAGCCGATTTCTGAGAGGCAGGTGTCATCCTATCATCGCATGAGAAAAGTCATGTTGAAAAAGACGTATCTGCAGTGGCCTGGCTCAGACTGCACTGATCCGACGCAAGCCCAAGAAATGTTTTGGAGTAAGCTACGTAGAGCGATGAGAACAGGGAGCCGACTCGAAACAGAACATTTTGAGACTCACACGATGGATGAAAACAATTACTTGCAACCATAAAAAGATCTAACATTTTTGTATACCATTGTCAGGACACGCATCTGAGTATTTAAAAAGAATAATCACATTATCTGCTGCAGGGAAAGGGTCATTAAAGAAATATTTCACTGATATAAGGAAGGGCCTCATATAAAACTAGGCTGTCTGTGCAGTAGAAAGATGCAAACACTTTTGAAATTAGTGCCACATGATGAGAGAAAAAAGAGAAAATGGACTGTAGCACTCAGTTTTGCTAAAGAAGTAGAAAACCTATAACTACCAGACTACGCTGCACTGAACAGGACCAATAAATGCTCCTGCTGGTAGGTGACATGATGCACGGTTGTCCATTCAACACAAAGACGTTCCGCTTATAATATCGTGTATTAAAGTTAAACAGGGAGCTAAAAATCTTTATTTACAATCAACAATCAATGCCTGGCTTTATTGTTTGATTGGATTTTGGGCCAAGTCTGAGAGAGAGAGCGTGAGACAGAGACAGAAAGCGAGAGAGAGAAAAGCAACTTTGAATTTGAGAGAGAAAGACATGTCTCTTGATCTGCTTCTATACTCTTTGTGTCCACAGTGGCATGATAGGAAGCGGGCAAGTACAGCCTGTAGTTTAAGCAACAGCCTGAGAGCCAGTGATGACGTATCTTACATCATCTGGCAGAGTTTCTCAGGAGGGGGAGGATGGATATCTAGGCACTGGTTGGATTGAGGGGAATTTACCACAGTTTATCTACACATACTACTCACATTGTTATGATACAAAGCTGGTTGAGAATCAATGAAGTATCCCTTAAATATATGATGTAAATATGTGGTGTGATGCATTGTTAAACTAATACTGACATAAATCATACAAGCATGAATCAGAAATGTCAGGTAAGATATTGTACTTATTTTTATTTTATATTTAGCAATGCTTGACAATGCATGTGTTTCTTATAATTGCACAGATGTATTTGAATTTCCCATTGTAACACTTGTCCTTAAGAAGATGTGTGTACAGTTCTGCATAATAATAATTGTGCGTGTCTTTATCAGAGCATAAATTGGACAAAAGAATGAAAGAGGTAACTCTTACAGCTGTAGCTGTCACATTTAATACTGTGCTTCTAATAAAATATGAGCGCACCACATACATTTTTGCTAAACAAAAAGTCTTGATGGTATGAGTTAAGAGAGCTTTTTTAAAAATTATTATTTAGCCAAAGTTCACAGGCATGAGTCTATGCAGTGCTTCACCATGCATTAGTATAGTCTCATAGGAGGGAAGGACCACTGCTCAGGGCTCGGCAAAGAAGAGAGGGGAGCTGCTGGGTCTCTTTCAAGCATGTAGGATGGTGGGTAATGTGTCATGTCAGTGCGGTGGGACCTGAGGGGAGGGCAAGTTGAAGGATGACTGAATTGGTTGAAAGGCTGGAAGCTCTGATGAGGATAGTTATTTTGGGCAGCGAAGGAGAGTGCAAAAGAGTATCTGTCAGTTTCAAATGAGTCTTTCTCCTGGGGAAAGTGCATTGGCTCTGCTGAGCGTCTATCTGGCAGCTGTCCTCTGCAGGGAAAGAGAGGCTGGAAGTTGCTGCCACTGTATTGAGACTCACTGATCCGCTCTGGAACTGCTCTGGTGTGCTTCATAAAGCTGTTTTCAAATGAATCCAAAACAACAGTCTTGTTGCTCTTTGGCCTGTTGAAAATGTCTTCCCAGTGCTGAGATGCTGAGGCTTTTTCTCCCCAGCAAGAGGTGGGAGAGAACAACTGATGGCTGGCTGTGACTCCAGAGGGCTCAAACTCCATGCAGAACTGAGGGCTGCAAGTAGGTCTGAAGATATCATCCAAAAGGCTGACAGAAGTCTCCACGGGGCTCGACAACCATTCAGCAGTCTTTGCATAAAAATCAGAAAACATTTTACTTTTTCCAGGGTGAAGGAATACATTTAAAATATGGGAGGATTACTGTAGACGAATCTGGGTTAAATAAGTTGCCATTACTGCGATGGCATCTCCCTCGGTTCAAAGGGCAAGTTGTCTAAAGAAGTGCAGGTGATAAGTGATTTTCTACTTTTAGCTTTTCTTTCTGGTAATGTTACTTTTGTCAATGACGCTGAGGAGTTTGAGGAGAACCCCTGCAGTTATCAGCTGCTGCAACAGTAGCGGAAAACTTTGACTTCGTTAAAAAAAAAAAAAAAAAAAAAACGGATGGTGAAACAGTTGACATCAGCTAAGTTAACACTGCTTGGCTTGCTAATGTTAGTGGGTTATCATAGGGTTTTCCAAAGAATTGCAAAACTCATGCAAGTATTATTGCATTGCAGTATTATTGTGAAATATAGCGTCAGTTGCTCTAACAAGGGCAATGACCATAAAATAAACATTATACGGTCGACATCACAAACAGAATACGTACAATGTTTTCTGGTGTTTCCGCTTAATACCAAGTGTCGACTGACTGGTGACTCTCAGCATAATGCATCATAGCTACTTGAATTTACAGCAGGCCGCTGTTGAAAACACAAATAGCACATGTGGCTTTCCTGGTAAAAGCTTTCAATTTTACTTTAATCAGTTTTACATATGTACTCATTTGTTTATCTATGCCAACAACTTACGCAAGTTACTAAGAGCACAAATGAACACATTTGGCTGAAATTGAAGAGTTAAGACATTTGTTAAAGCAAAACACCAGCAGCTATGTTTAGCAGAAGTATTTCTTTTTAACCATGGGAAACCTAACTGTCATTTGGCCAACAGTCAATAATGTTTTATGCCAAAGTTTGTCATTAGTTATCTGAGTTGGTATAGAAAATCAACAACCTGGGGTACTCAGATAGTAGAGCGGACGCCCCATGTTCAGAGGTTATTTCCCATGGCAGCCGGCACAAGTTTGATTCCAACCTTGGCCCTTTGCTGCGGGTCATCCCCTCTCTCTCTCCCCCTTTCATGCTTAAGCTGTCCTATCTAATAAATGCAAAAAGCCCCAAAATAATCTTAAATAAAAAATATAAAGAAAATTGACAACCTTTGCTGCCGTCACCGTCAGCAGCAGACACAAAGGACAGTAATGGCGGCGCCAAGTTGGCATAACACAAAAGAAGGGTCACTGGATTTGTGTATAGGAAGAGAAACAGCTGGACTATAAGAGGAATAACGTAAATTAAGTGGGTGGCACAGTAAACTTAAGGTCCTACCTGGTCCAGGTTGTGGTGTAGCTGTGATTTGGACTTCCTGTTAAAATGCCCACTTCCCCTCATTCTGAAAGATGTGGTTTTCTGGGTGTCAAAACGAGGCTGACTGGCAGTGTCGGTTTGAAACGTTGTTGTAAATACATCTGAAAAGGAGAAAACACTGTCGATACATTTGATAGTATCACATTTTCACGCACAGGTTGTTTGCACAGATAAAACAAGCAAAACAAACAAAACAGATAAAACAAGCAGGAAGTACATCAACGGTTCCTCAACATACAGCTGTTATCTCAACAGCATAAAACCCACCACGTGACTGGAGGCGTGTGTTCAGTTACTTTTTCTGTACCAGCACAGTGTGCAGGTTGGTGATTAAAAAAAAAAGAAAAGAAAAAAAGTTATCCTATATTTGGTGCCTAGGATTTTTTTATACAGTTTAAATATTAGGACCAATTGGCTTTGCAAATGTTTCATAAGGAAAGAAATGCATGAAAAGACACTTAATGTATACATGGATGGGAAGTACCCATTTTTATTGCCTTTATTTGACAGGACAGACAGCGTGAAAGAGGGAGAGAGAGGGGGGACAACATTACCTATTTGATTTTAATTAAAATCCCGGAGCTGTCTAGTATTTTAGTGCTTACCTGGAATGAGAAGCTCATCCATCATGGTTCGCTTCTGACCCTGGACTTTCTTTTCGGGAACAACACCAAAGCTGAGGCATCCCTGCACCTTGAGGAGGTTCTCCTGAAGCCGGGGTCCATGTCTCTCCCGTAGGGCTCTTAACAACACCTCCCTGCTCTCCGACACCAGGTTTCTCCTCCTCAGAAGTGGGAACCGCAGACAGTCACACAAACTTGCTGCCAATGCGCTGACAGACCGGGCTACGCAGTTAGGATCTTGTTTTCTCTGCTGCATGTCAAAGCTGTCAGCAGCGTTTGAGCTGGACAGCTGAGGTGGACTCGGGCTGCGACCGTGAGCTCGTGTTTGGTGGTTCGGTGAGTCCAGATGAAGGTTCTTTGGGGTGTGCTCCAGAGTAGATATCATGTGTCCCTTCACCTTCCTGTTTAATGTCTTCACATTTTCTCTGACAACAGTGGGAGTCTGCTGTGACTCTCGTCCCTTTTCGGACACCACAGGGCTGCTCTTTTTGCTCTTGGTTATCGGCACATTAAGGGAGTTGTGTTTAGACGAGAAAGTGCTTTTAAAACTTTCAGATGAAAGATTAAGCTGTTGCTGCGTTCTCTGCCCCGGTGTCAAATCTGATCCCTCACTGATTATCTGCTCTGTCTTCCGGCAATCATCAAGGTCTGCTTTTTGCTCAAATGGTACGACCTCATCAGTGTCAGCGCACAACAAATCGTTAGTGGAAAATGAAGAAGGAATGTGAGATGTTGAAGACGGATGTGAAGCAGCATAGCTCCTCTCTGGTACTTGCTGTCCACTTTTCTCCCGTTTGCTCTGCTCAATTAACAAGCGCTCAATTTTGACAGACTTCACCTCGTGGTTGAAAAGGCCATGGTGTCCAATCAGACGACTGTCTGTGATGATACTGGGCTCCTGTGCAGCAGGACCGACATTCGGAAATGACGCATTTCTCCGTGCAGGACAATGGCAGCTACTATGACAGCAGTTACGGGAATGTGCCATGTCTGTGGCACTGCGTTGGTGATGGCAGTGATGTGACTTGTGCTTCGAGGCTTCTCTCCCATCACCTCTGATCTGACTTCTCTCCTTGCGACTCCGCAGTCGTTTCATCTTGCGCTGCCCATATGTCTTACTGTGCTTGTTTGAACATTTGTACCCTGCAGCGAATCTGTTCATCGAGCAGCGATTTTTAAGATGTTTTAAATTGCTTGTTGGAAACATTTACCACGTTGTGCCACCCTGCCACACGCGTGGCTCATTCTGCACCAGACTCTGTAGGAAGAAAAGTGCAGTTAGTAATCTCTAAGTCTGTAGAAATCAGAAATAAAAGAGCTAGAGAACCTCGTTGCACTTCAGTGAGGTCGGTTCTGCTATCAAATTATCAAGCAAATTCCTTAAGATTAAATGACAGTGGCTGAAGCCAAATGTTGACTGTCGACTTGTGGATTGTTACCTTACTAACTCTGATCATTCATACCTAAAGTGCATGCTAAAAGTATAAATTCATGACAACATGTACGTTAGAAATTCATGCAAGAGAGTGCAGAGTCTCTGGTGTGGATACTTTAGCAGACGGACAATAGCTGACATGTAAAACACTCACTTTATATGAGCATTAACTCATTCATTTTCACATAGAACCGCCTAATGAGGTTCCTCGTATTTTGGGTGGTTGGATCTTTTCTCTTAGCTGATTGAAAACAGATCTTTTCTTGTCTAAAGGCCATTTTACATAGATGCTAATCTTAATGCAATTAATGTCTATTTCATTTAAAAACATCTTACTCATGAAACAGTTATTTTAGTTATTACAATAGCAATCCTGAACACAGCTGCATAAAATTCTAACAATTTTAATGATAAGTTTAACAGACTACCATTTCTGGTGCATCCATTTTGCATTTTTGCACAGTTTATTTAATGTGCACCAAACAAATCAAAATTCCTTTGTATCTGTATGTACATTATATCAGAGCTTACTAAATTTCCTCATCCTGTGATAAAGAAAGAAAGAGATATCAACAAATATGGTATATTTTGACTAAAGCCTGACACAAACTTTACATTTTGAATGACTTCACGCTTTCTACAAGTTAGCAGTCAAGAACGCGCCTCAAGCTTATAATTTCTGACTCGGCAAACGTGACTCTTTCCAGGAAATGAACCGGTCAAAAATAATCAAATACTTGGTATTTCTCTTACTTATACTTAAAATTTAACATGAGTAAGTATAGAAAAGGCATCTGATGGATCACCGTCAGAAAAAGTGACCTTTACTAATGAAAGCCTATATCTTGAAATTAAACATACAGTATCCAAGTATTTCATCCACTTTAAAGACCGCATAAAAATTATTATTACTGACAACAGCAGCTTATAGAATTGTGACAATAAATAATGTAACTGCGCCCCCTGCAGCCACCTGACATTTGGATTCAGCCAAAGCATAACTGGAGCATATATCTGTAAGCTATGCTATTTGTACACATTTTATTAATAAACAATATAAAAACAATACATATGTAAACAGATAATACCAGGGGTTCAGAGCACAAACAGAAATCATATACCAGCTCATCAAATGCTATTCAGTGTACACAGATTCAATGTTTTCGTCGCTTTCCTAGTTTTGGAATACAGAATTGATGTAATGTATTGTTTGAGTTCATTCTAAAAAAAAAGAGAAAGGTTTTTGTTTGGAAAATTAATATTTATGAATTTGAGATTTTGCAAGTAGCCTGACAGAATCAAAATGATTATATGGTATTGATTTTCTTTGGTAGAGGGGTAAGTTAAAAAAAAAAGCCAACAATACATTCTCATAAGAAAGGTCAAAATTTAAATCAATATACTTGGGAATAAAAAAACAACAACACATATAGCAAGTTAACGCCAGAAGGAGGGCAGGACCAAAATAAATGACACAAATATTCTGGAATAAGTTGACAAAAATGAGCTGCACAATGTCCTTTATATATATATATACAATATTATATAATATATAATACATATATTTGTAGAAATACCTCGGTGGAATAAAAACGATGCATCACCTTAAAGTCACTTTAAGAGCTATTTCGAAGGTAGGATTATTCCAGTAGAAAACATTTGGAACATAAACTATTACTTTTTAAAATAAAGCACGTTTAGCCAAATTTATTACTGATCTTTTTAGAGCAGAAACAGGTCCAGTCGCTATGCTAGCTCGGATGGTGGTTAGCAAACAGGTGATAATGTCACCAGGTGCACTTTCACTTGCAGCGCACGTGTGTGCAGTTAAACGTATTTGAATGTAACTACTGGGAAACACTGTAACTAAACCTAATTTTAGACACATATCATGCGACAGAAACATTAAATCTATCACGAAACACTTTTATACAATCTTAAAACCGTAAATTAACAGCGCTGCTTACCGTCAGTCGTTTCTTGTCGCTTATCGATCCGTCGTTACTTGGCAACATGTCGTAGATGCGTTTCTATGCGCAGCAGCAACTCCCACGAACACCAACGAGCAGGGCGAGTCCACTTACACAGACGAGGGGGGGAACTGCCTCATCTTTTATATGCTTCTTCACTTAAACAAAGCTCAATTTAATTAATTTCTCCACGAGATGTGCTTTCACAATCAACGTCAATCACATAGTACTAATAAAGTGTAATATAATTCTAAAACGCACGAAAAAGTATATGTTGTTGCCCATGATCAGCAATGGTACTGGCAACTATAGTGAAAATTTACTTCCTGAAACTGAATTAGGAGATGACGATTTTTTGATTACATGGTATCCTATTTTCTGTAATATCTTGAAATTTTTGCTTCTATACAAAGCTCTGCCTTTTCACTTTTGCACAATACAAGCGCGCATACTTTAATAACAATCTGTGTTAGTCGTGTGGCCGGTATCTCTCTTTTAAAATACATCTATCTTGTGCTTCTAGGTTAGCTACTGTGGCTAATTCTAGCAACCTCTTTAGCAAGCAATTATAGCTATACTGTATTGATTTAAAGGATTGTTTCCGTTGTGAAAAATTACTAAAAACGTGACTGTTTTCCCAAGACAGATAGAGACAAGTCATGAGTGCAGGAGAACCAAACCCAGCCGCCACACCCACCCCCTGTCAAGACACCCAGGGAGATGGACGATGGATGTCTTTGGTGTGTGAAATAATACTATTATTATGGGTTTTCTATCACTTGATCCTGGTGCTTTACATAGCTAGTATAACAGCCATGATTTCTGAGGTTTTGCTAGTCTGCATGGTTGCTAATGCTAAGTTTTGTGCATCCAAAGTGAAAACAAAACACATTAATAGTTAATTAGCTGTCATGTATTGTGATTGTGTAGGTTATAACTGTATGGTCAGTGTAGCTATTGTCCTCCAATGTCCACCCAGAGGGAAGGACAATTCCAAATATCTATTTGTCCTAGACATAACTGAGCTCAATATGAGATTTTGACCTTTTTTTTTTCATTCATAATACATTAAATTCCTAAGAAATAGCCCTCCTCTTGTCTCAGCCAGATCCCAATTTAAGATCTCAAAATGCTCCTTTTCCTGTCTTGCTGCAGTAATCTTAATTTGTCTGAAATAATCAGATCTTGAAATTACAGTAAGATTAAAAATGAAATTTGATTGTCTTAAAAGACAGCCTGCTTAATTTCAGAAATTAGAAACAGATCAAAATGTAGTAATCTCCAAATAAGAACCTGACTGATTTCTGATGAGACAAAGAAAAGACTATTGTGGGCAGCAAACGTTTTCCTCTGGGCATATCTAAAAGTGAGTTTATGAGTCTGCATTTCTCACGTAAAGTCAAGGGTGATTTCTAAGTCTGTGTCTTTTTCTTTCTGTCTATTTGTAGCATAACCGCTTTGTGTCTGACAGCAAAGATAAAGAGCCTGATGTTCTGTTTGTTGGAGACTCGCTTGTTCAGCTCATGCACCAGTTTGCGGTAAAACATGAATCACACACTGATAGCTTGTCTTGTTCTCTTAATGATCTTCTATGAGAACTTTAAATATTGTGTAAACTTATATTACATCACACGGAGGGTTTGTTGTTGTGGTTTGTGTGCAGATATGGCGGCAGCTGTTCTCTCCTCTGCATGCCCTCAATTTTGGAGTGGGTGGTGATGCAACACAACACGTGCTGTGGAGACTGATGAACGGCGAACTGGATAACATCAGCCCAAAGGTCCAAATCCCCGCCAAAAAGAGAGAACATGATCATGCTTGTTTATTCACACAGTAGACTCATTGTGCTTTTTGCTAAAATTCCAGCTCTAGGTATTTTGACCCTTAACCGTCAATGACATGTGCTCAGTCATGTGTTTCTTTTTTGTCGTTTTAGGTTGTGGTGCTGTGGGTAGGCACTAACAATCATGGTCACACTGCTGAACAGATCTGTGAAGGCATCATGGCTATTATCCAAGTCATCAAGAACAAGCTCCCCCATGCCCAGACGCTTGTACTCGTAGGTTTTATTTTGATGCATTCCTTTAGGAAAATGTTAATCTACCTGCATGTCTGTTGAAAATGACAAATGAAGTTCATACAACCATCAAACTGCACAGTGATGTCAACCCTTTTAGCTCCATCTTCGCTTTGTGACTGACGGACGAATGTATGTGAAGTGTTTGGAACACAGTAAAGTTTTATGTGAAAGCAGAGCCCCGATTGTACGCTGAGTCCCTTTAACTAGCCAGCTGTGGCAGTGTTTCCCCAAACATTCATTTATTTGTGGCAGCATGCCACGATTAAAACACCTGCCACCACAAATAGATTTTCTATTTATGTTGCCGGACCATTCATTTGGAGCGCTGTTAAAATATATATATATATATATTTATATACACACACATCACTCTCGGAGTGCAGAGTGTACTTTGGTCACAGACGGAGCAACAGAATTTCAGGCACATGGAAAATGAACGTTTTTGTTTTTTTTAAACTCACGGAGGGCTCCACCTGTGCTACAGTCTCGAACCCGTGAAAATCTCAAAATTCAGAGAGACACAGACTGATACAAAGGGAAAGGCATTTAAAAGAAAAAGAAAGGTTGCTGCTGTCATCATGAGGTGATTAGATTAGATATACCAGCATGGTTAATATGGAAAAAGAAAAAAGTGGGGACTCATTACCTCTGAAATGGTCACAAAGTTCGAATATGCATCGATTCCTTGATTATTTATATTCGTTTAGTCCGAAAGGGTCCACCTATCAAAATAATCAAAACAAGTTTGCATAAAAATTAATCCAAGTTGTGAATCTTGTTTTAAAAGGATAAAGAGGTGTTATACAAATTGGAATATTCATAATGATGTGTAAAAAATACAAACAAAAAAGGTCATAGTGTTTCCAACTGTTGAGCAACAATTTTGTTAGAAAGGAATTAGGTCCGTTACATTAAAAAATAAAAATAAATTTATAGCGCACTTTTCATACAAGGAATGCAGCTCAAAGTGCATCACGATAAAAGAAGTACGACACTAAAAAAACAAGATTAGACAATCATAAGACATGTTGTGATAAACAAGATCTAAGAGTATTTAAATGCCTGTCCAAAATGTATGTCGGTTGAGTTCAGTGTTTGAAGCAAAGCCCGGGATATTAATTGAAATTTTACAGTATGCTACTTTTGACACTAAATGTAAAAGTCCTTGTTTGGGTTGAGATTTAACTCCATGTGTAGTTGCTGTGTGTTCGATGGGGCTTCAAACTTCATTGGTATTTCAACTAACACGTGGATGCCTGATTAAGCCTTTAATGTTGCCTTGAAGTTTTAATGTTGGGAAACTTTCCTTCAGACAGTAAACATTTTATTACACTGAGGCCTTTATTTCGTGAACTATTACTAAAAATCCAAAGGAGTGTTTCACCTTATAACCATACACCTGTTTTCCAGGGTGTACTGCCCAGAGGTAAATCGCCAAACCCTCTGCGGGACCGAAATGCCAAGGTGAACAAGATGGTCCAGGAGGCTGTATTGTCCCTCCCCCATGCCTCTTTCCTCAACGTGGACCCGGGCTTTGTCCACTCCAATGGCAGCATCTCCCATCAGGACATGTACGATTACCTTCACCTGACTCCTCAGGGATACCAGGCGGTGTGCGAACCTCTGCACGCCCACCTCAAGTCTATGCTCGATAAACCTGCTGAGAACTGAGCAGCCAGGCCACAAACTTACACTACAACAGTGGTCATCATCCCTGTTTCCAGAGAGCCTCACGCTCAGCCTGTCATCACCTTAAAGGATAGATAGAATCAGTTATTTGGGGCTAAGAGCTGCACTCATTATTTGTCCTCTCCATGGCCAGGGTTGGTGACCACTGTTACAGATAATGGGACCATAAAGCTTTTTGTGTTTATGATACAGTCTGAAATCAAATTTGCTGCATTATAAAAAGATAAAGACTTGCCTCAATTCCCGCTCAGCACCTGTTCCACTAGCTTTTGGTTCCCGGTGTTTTTCCATTGAAGGATTACTTCATTTCTCTGTCACGATACAAATGATGAATATGATACCGGGAACTCCCGTCAGTCAACCACGGGGATCAGAGCCAAACAGTGAAATGAAACATGAAGGGATGACTCTGGAAAACACTGTAAATAAATCCAGTGCTCATGAATAAAGCTTTAAAAAAAGATGCAACTTTTTACTCAAATGAAGATATGTTGTAGGTCAAAACATTAGTTGCTGCACCTTGTTAAAAACTTTATTTTAGAGCTGCACCCCAGATCTCGCCCTTACATGTACAGCTCACATGAGACTATAAGAGTAATAATTTACCTTACAGTAATGACAGATATCTGCTTTCCAGAAGAAGAAAACCTGGAACAAAATGCTCTGTCCACCCGAGGCTACTAGAACAGGTACAAGTAGGGAAAGAGTGTGAGACTTTGACTCTTTAGGTGCCAGAATATGTCTGGTAAAAACAAACAAACAAAAAAAATACAACATACTATTACTGCCCTAACCTTGAAATTGCTGTAATTCGTCATTTTGGTTTCTCACTTTCACTATGGGTTACATTTATTTTTGCGATAGCTTTATTTTCTTTGTTGTGGTGTCTTTTGTTTATGTATATGTTAATTTGAATGACCAAATGTTTATGATTGACCATCACTGTTTACTTGCCTTTTATCATGTCACAGGTCTCATTATTGTCCGTGTACCTTTTTGCTTCACCTATTGTAACAGCGACAGGTTTTGAGAGGCCGTGTTTGTTGCAAACATAGATGTATTTGAGTAGGTCGTGAAGTCGTATAGATATATCTAAAGTCACTAGTGCTTCAAGTTTAATATCTGCAACATAATGGCCAATCAGAATATTCAAAAAAAAGCTTTACTTTACACTAAAATGCTTCTGAGCCTCTTGGACAAGGATTGTGTCGCAGGACTTGAATTATGCTTCAGGATGGCTGATTGTGTAAATGGTGGAAGAATGCATTAAAGATGAAAAACAGTTTCAGTGTCTCTTGATTGATTGATCAGATCTGCGTGCTGACATTGAGTAAGAGATGTTGATGTATTGTCATTGATGCAGCGCTACTTTTTTTTGCCTCATGGCTGGTTACTAAGCAGCAGGTTCATTAAGAGTTTATATACACAAAGATCTATTTCTTTCGGTCGACTTGTTTTGCTCTGGTCTCAGTTGTTAGCAAGCTTTTCTGAAACCCAAGGAGGGTGAACAAGTCTCATCTCGACCTTAAGCTGCAACAACAGTCATCACACATAATACGATACCTTATACTTAAAATTTTGGCTGTTACTTATAGCAAACATGATCTTACATGTGACAGTTAGTGGCATGTTCATAACAGTGGTGTTGAGGGGCGGATAACAAGCATTCTTAATTGTGATTGATCGTAAGACGCCTTTTTGGAATTAAATGCTTTTACCAGGAATGTAGAATTCACAATAAACTCCAACCAAGTTTTAAGAGCACAAGTATCATTTTGACGTCTCAGTTTCCTCCCATGTTGATTCTAACAGATGCATACCAAAGACAGAATATGTGATGCACCAAACCATCCAACGGTGTTAGAAATTATTATTTTGTGCAATTAATCACATTTTTGAGGAGCTAAATGTGCTCAAAATGGCAGAATTTTGCACGTGCATCAGAAGTGGTGAAAATTTTTATATTCATGGGTTTTGTGCTTGAGTATTCAAAAGGCTCAGTGGTGCCCTGTACAAAACTTAACAAATCAGCACCCATGGTGCAATTCAATAGATGTCCAGAGTTAGCGAGGGACATGTAACATCCCAAAACTAAAAAAAAAAATAAATAAAAAACAACTCTGTCGGTGCAAACTTTTCAATTAACTGTGCAACTTAACTGGATTTTTTTGGCCATAGTTTCAGGGGTGATGCTTAAAGACGCTACACGCTCAGATATAATCTCATCGACTTCAATTTTCTTCCGTGCCATCTAAAGACCTTTCAGATGAAAAATTGTAAAAAACTTGAATTTTCATTGAACAGTGTGGCTGTGGCGAGGTGTTTAATTTCAAGGTTTCACTGTAAGCAAAGTTTCACCTGAAACTTAAAAACGGAGGCACATTTGGTATCCTGCTTCAGGTCAGTATCATGTTAGTCTCTCACATTCACACTAAAGCAAGCCATAACTCAGAACTACAATCACTTTTTTTGGCACAGGTACCCGTTTTCTGTTATTCACAGTCACCCACTGGAAAAAGTGCTGGTTGGGCATGCTTCATGCTTTACATAACTGGCAGTCAATGAATGTGCCTCGGCTGTAATTTCAGTCATCAACACCTTCCTTTATAACAAACCACAGCTCCACCATTATTCTCATTCCCTCGCTGGGACTTAAGTTACACGCAGGATTTCTTTACCTGGACTTACTGTATTCGACTGGCTTTACTACAACATGGGATCAAGGATGCTTTTGCTGCTGGTTGTTGCACTGCTTATATTTACTGATCACGGCCAAGGTATTGTATAATGAGATAAAACAAGACAAAATAATGAGTCATAACGTACGTTTACATTCTTTGCATTAATTGCAGGTGTTCCTGAGACACATGAACAATGCTGGATTGTCAGCACATTCACAGATGGTATGTGACATTAAAAATTAAAGCAAATTTTCCAGAGAGTGGTTCAACAATATCTAGAGTTTTTGCATTTCCATTTGCACTCAATTAAACCTGATTAATTTTAAGATATCTTTTGTTTTGTAGCCTCTACTGTTGGAACAGTGCTGACAACTGCAAATCCAATCAACATCCCCAGACAGCATGGCAGACTGTGTAACTGTAAAGGTGAAAGCAAAGCATACAGTGAACAAAACATGTCGAGTTCGCATCTCATCAGTTTATATGTAAGCAGAGCCTCGGTGTTAGCCAAGTGCATTGTCCTGACTCATTCTGCTCTTTTGTCCTTGTATGTGAATCATCCAGGAAAGGGAAGAGAGATGGTGAGCACCCACTGTCTTTGTCAGAAGTCTGGCAGACACAACGGCAAGCGCAAAATATGTGAGTTCAGTGCAGATTTTAAGATTTTTAAAATACTTAAGTAAAATCAATTCTGTATTCAGTAACATAAGCAAAGGGGGAAACTACAGGTGAAAATGTGTTTTTTATGCAATGGTCAGTTTTTAGATTTTGGGCTATTTTAATGCAGTAAAATGTCTTGAAAGACTGAAAAAACATCCAAAATACAGTTTAAGTGTTTATTTTAGTTCAGTTCTGGAAATGTATGCTAAAAGAACATATTTAATTAGATACTTTCTGATTAGCATAATTAAAAATTACATTTGCGAAAACTGTCTTATCAAAGACATCATCTGGGTTAGTTTCATGAGTACATAGTTCAGTTAATTTTGACACTAATGTCTGTTTTTTGTTTAAAGCCACAAATCTCCAGTAGCACTTATGCACACAAAACTTAACAGTTTTAATCCTACCTATACATTTTGAAGGTTTTTATGTTTTGTTTTATTTTGGTATTTGTTCATATAACTTTAATTTGTTTAACATTTTATTCTCAAAAACATGGCAAAGTGTACTTTCTTAATGGCTGTTGACAGTATTTTCAAATTTAAAACAAATAAAAAAAAGAGATATTAGAATTTTCCTTTCTAAAAAAATTTGACTTTTATGTGACCACAAGTGGAGCAAGAATGTTCAGATTGTGGCCTTAGAAATGTATGCAAATCAGTACATATTTAGGTAAATAATGCACCATTTGCTTGTTTACAGTAAATACAAAAAAAAATCTGAAAACTTTTAATATGAAAAACAATTATCTTAATTTAAGTAAAAGACTGAGGCTGAAAAAAAGTGTTAATTACAAATTTGAAAACATTTTGGACAGCTATCTTAAGCTGTTTTTTTTTTCTTTTTTTCCTCATGCCTTTGCTGTATTTGTCTGGATTTTTCCAAACCACAAGTGAAAATATTGTGCCAAAGGAAAAAGAATAAGAATCTGAAGAAGTGCCGCTGGATGAAAGGCGTTAACACCAGGAAGCACGGCCCCAGCGTCCCCATATGAACGACACTAAGACGCAGTATATATCCTTCTATGTGGTGATATCTATGCAGCTGTCACTGTCATACACATTTCTTTGGATACAAGTTGTTGTATTTTTAACTGTTTGACAACAAAAGGTTTTTTTTTTATTGTACATCTATGAAAAACACTGTATGTCCTGCTTAATAAAGTCCTAAAAACATTTTATTTGTTGATTATTTATTGATTAAAAAATAAATACCATGAATTAAAGCATGTTAAGACTTACATTGACTTATAGTTTTATTATTATCACGCGCGACAGAGAAATCTGCAGTTGTTCAAAATGATGAATTACAGTTGGTACCAAAGTATGCAGATATTTTAGAGGACTATATTGGCATTGTTTCTGTTAAGTATTGAATCACTTGTATTAAACTACCTCAAGGGCAGTGTCAGCAGCCACCACAACAACACTCACAAAGCTACTTTTACTTGCTAATAATGAAAACATTTGAACATAAAAACCACTTGGAATAATAAGATGATTTCATTGCCTTTCACTGTATTTTGTGTGATAATGAAAATAAATCTGACATAGTGAACAACAAACTGTAACCTAAATCAAAGTCTATCACACAAAGAACAAATAACATATCAACAGGATATTGACCACCCGGTACCTTCACATTCATTTTACAGTCAGAGGTTCAGACTGTAGAGGGAGCACGACGCCTTTCAGTCTGGATTCCTCAGCGTGAAGGACTCAGTTGGACAGCACAGGGACAGACAGAGCAAACACACCCATCAACATCAGGACACCTCGAGATGTGAAGTGGAGGGCGGAGGCTGAGAGGGAGAGAGGGACGGAAACAGTGACCAGTAAATCTCGTTATATTCGATTCAGCCTTGGATATCTGTGATTGTAATCACAAATATTGAATGAATAATGTGTATTTATATGGCACTTTTCACACAGACTGCACACAGTGCGACAATTTCAATTCAGCAGCAGGAACAAACACAGCAAAGAGATACGTTTTTGTTTTTTTTTTAGATTTTTTGGGGTGTTTTTGCCTTTAATTGATAGGACAGCACAAGTGTGAAAGGGGGATGACATGCAGCAAAGGGCCTAGGCCAGAATCGAACCTGTGGCCACTGCAGCGAGGACACTGCCTCTATACATGGGGCGCCCGCTCTATCCACTGAGCCACCAGGTACCCCGAGAGAAATACATTTAAAAAATAAACATAAAACTATAAAACAATCATGCAATAAAAAAATATATAGAAGATAAAATATATTAACAGACAGCTGCTGGTTAAAGTTTAATAATAATAATAGAAAATATATGTTTCGAGTTGTTCAAGACTGTTGAGCCTGCAAGTCTAATATTTAAAGGCAGAGTGTTGCATGTTTTTGGGGCGTCGAAGATAAAATAAGCATCCCCAACATTTTTTGTAATAACCTTGGAAAGAGTTAAAAGAGCAGCTGTGGAAGATATGAGAGTTCATGGAGAGAAATACATAATAAATAAATAGGTAGCATATGGAATAAGATGCGGTGAGGCCATTAATTGACTTAAAAACTAATAAAATGACTTTAAAATCAGCTCTAAAAGATACTGAGAGGCTGTGTAGGTTACATAAAAATGGAGTTACAGAGTCTCTTTTTCTTTGGTTCCTCTTGAATCAAAAAACTGGGAGCAGTATTCTGAGCGATCTGTATTACAGTACTTCTAAGCATCCTGCTGGCTCAGCAGAGGTCTCACCTTTGCTCTGTCATTAAATGACAAAATTAAGTTTAATTTAACGGGCTGTAAAATTAGGATCAACATCTAAAATGACACTTATTGATAATGAGAGAAATGATTTAGGTGATTTTTTCTTTTTAAATATTATACACAAAACGCAAAATAATCCCACTTTGAACTGATTCTATCACATCAGATAATTTCATTCATTTTTTGCTCATCAGCACATGAAATATCACAAAATTACTGTTGAAGTAAGGCTCACTCACCAGCGGCAGAAAAGGTTTTAGTCTTGTACATTGTGATATTGGTCACAGGGTTCCTCGCCATGCATATGTATGTCCCCTCATTGCCTTTCGTCGTGGGGAAAGTGATCATAGGGCCAGTCATCAGAACCACTGATGGCTGGTTGTTGAAAAACCAGTAGAAGTCACAAACTGGCCGAGAATCAGCGGAGCAGATCAGGATACTGTTGTTGCTACCTTCTCTTAAAAATGGACCAGAGATTGTCACGTGCAGAGGGCCATCTGGAAACACAGAGAGAGGGAGTTAGTTAAATGTGGTTATGCGGTTAAATGTGCTGTTAAGTTATGAATATTGTGCTGCTTTGGCACAAAAATCTTTTTTTTTTTCAGAATCTAATTCGTGTTTCGCAGCATTTCAAAAAACTAATTCAGGTATTTCTGGTCAAACTCAAACCATGTTATAGTAATTAATATCATAGTGAATATAATACACACACCGATTATTAACATCAAATATTTATGTTTACCTGCTCAGCTTTATTGTCTTTAACTGTATACCTGTTTCTGTATTTGTACACCCAAAGCACAGAAAACTGAGTAAAATTCATTGTATTTCTACACTTACTTGGCCATTAAAGTTACAGTTGGTAGTTTTCATGAAAATAGCTGTCACCATATTCTGAAATTTGTAAAATTCAGTGAGTTCTTTGATCAACAGGGCGCTCATGTGCAAGTTTTTATATTTAGTAAAAACAGCAGCAGTCATTTAAGAAATGATGAACCAAATTCACCACATTAGTATAAAAGTTTTGACATATTGAGCTTCAGTTTCTCCATTCAAAATAAGCAAAAATGATATCAACCTTTTTGTTTTCCTGAATAAAAAGTCCAAACATGCATGTAACTTAAAAAAAAACACCTCACGTAATGTCAATAAGATATAACAGAATACAAATTTATAAAAAAGTCAATTTTGACAAAAATGTCATATCGAACCTCGTAATTCTAAGGTGCCGAAATGTCAAATTATGTTTTTTCTTTTCTTTTCACTTTTGTGCTGAGGATGTTAGTATTAACACAGTCATGCAATATTTTAAAATAAACACATTTTCTTAAAAAAACAAACAAAAAAAAACAACAATACTCACAGTTCACCCAGACCGTGTATTTGGGGCTTTTATGTCGGCCAGCCTGATTAGTAGCAACACACTGATACATCCCGTCATCATAAATCGTCACCGGAGTGAAGTACAATGTGTCGTTTTCAAAGTAGTACGACATGTGTGCGTCTGCAGTGGAGTTGTTCATGTTGAGGTACACGCCGTCCTTCATCCAGTGGATGGCGTCATAGGGTCCAGTGACATCACAGGTGAGGGTGAAGTTTTTGTTGTTTATTGGAATTGTTTTATTTTTGATCATCACTGACTCTATTGCCTCTGTGGGAAGAAAACAGCAGAAATAAATTAGTATTTGATCAGCTGTGCATGGAAGGAGCTGATCCCGCTGAATTTTCTTACCAATGACTGTGAGCATCTTGGAGCTTGAGCTGTTCTTTCCTGTCACATTATTGTGGGCCTTGCAGGTGTATTCTCCACTCATATTAAAAGACAAACGGTCAGTTGTATATGTTGAATTATTGCCCACGTTGTTGCCATCGAACCACCAGCTGAAGTAACTGGGAGGCTCTGACGTGGCCGAACAGTAGAAGGTCGCGTAATGTCCCATCTCAGCAAAGGCTGGCCCACGAATCATCGGTGTCTCTGGTCCAACTGCAGCGACAAAGGAGAAAATGGTTTGACATGGTAGCATATTTCAGCAACAAATAATACATTACAGTAAATATATTTTAAGGTCCAGTGTGTAGGATTTAGACGGGTTTATTAGCAGAAATGGAATATAATATAATATGTATGTTTTCTTTAGTGTATAATTAGATTATAAAAAGAATCATGTTTTCGTGACCTTACACTTTAAAAATAAAAAATTTGTTAGGGTCCGGGCATTTTTAAATTTTTAGGTTGACTGAATTTAAGAAGAGAGGTTGAATCATGACAAAATCATCTCAACTTGACTTCTAAAATTCAGCAAACTTTTTACATGTTTAAGGCAGCCCAGGTATTGACTATTGAAGTTAAAACAAATAATTCAGTGTTAAATTAGCTGTTTATATCTACATGGAGAGCGGGTCCTCATCTACAGAGATAGTAGAGAACATTTTTGTGTCAGCCACCAAAGTTAGCAACACCTCTGCAACGAAAGCATCAGAAAAATGATTTTTTTTAAATAAAACTGCTTTATTCAGCGATTTTACTTGTTTAAATTACCGGATCGGTTTGTTCTGGAGAGGAAGAGACCTCTGTGGATAATTTCACTCGCAGTAAAAACCTCCTGGATGTCTGATTCTTAAGTTATCAGTAAAAAAAAGGGGGGAGCACACGTTAGCAGATAGATAGATAATCCGGCTCCTGGTAAAAAAAACTCCTGAACATTAAACACTGAAGGTACTCTAACAGGGAGAAGTTTCTTCTGGCTGCAATATGCAATGCTCACTGCCACTAAATCCCCCTAAATCTTACACAATGTTCCTTTAAAAGTTACTCACAGTTCACAAGGAGCATGTACGAAGGGCTGGTCACGTTGCAGGCATCAATAATAGCCATACACTGATAGTATCCAGCGTCATTTTTTTCCAGCGGGTTGAAGGTGACCGTCTTGTTATCCATGTGAAAAACAGTTCTGTGGTCTTCATGCAGCAGCTCACCATTTTTCATCCAGTAAATATGTACAACAGGTCCACTCACATTGCATGTTAGCTTATAAACATGACCTTCTATGGCAGGATTCATAGGTGGTTCCACTTCTACATAATCGATTGGATCTGAAAACAAACCAAAAAAAAGCCCATCAGTTATTGAGCTCTCTCCTGAGACATCTTTCCTGTTTGATACGTTTTTACAGAAACATGAAAACAGCAATCCAAGTCTCACCAAAAACAGTGAGCATCGTGTATGCAGTGCTGTTTTCGCCAGTGATGTTGTTGTAGGCCTTGCAGGTGTACATCCCACTCATGTCTTTGGTGAGAGGAGGTGTGATGTACTCAGACATACTGGCCACCACTGAACCATTGTAGAACCATTTGTAGGAGCTGGGAGGGTTTGATGATGCGTGGCAGCTGAATGTGACATTGTGTCCTGTCTTTGCCACATTTGGACCAGTGATGGTTGGCATCTGCGGTCCATCTAAAACACACGAATATTACCTTAAATCAATGAAAACATTTTCACCACCGTTAAGACGGTGATTCAATGCAGAAGTGTACATGAATGAAGAAGTCCACGTTGGGATGACCAGACACGATTTGATGTTTAGTTAATTTTACTTGATATTTTTTTGTTGGAGAGTTTTGACAAGTGCTGTACTTAAGTACAGTTTTAAGGTACTTGTACTTTACTTGAGTAAAGTCAGAACTTTTTCCATCACTGGTGGCCACATATAATAATAATGTCTAATGTCTTATCTAATTCCTTTATAGTAATTCATTTCCTATGTTTTTCAGACTTGATTTTTCTAAAATGCAGTATTAAAATGTTTGAGGGTGCTATAGTGAGTACTCACAATAAACTTCCAGAGTGAAGACTGGACTGGATAAGCTGCTCACTGGGTTGGAGGCTACACACGTGTAGTTCCCATTGTCAGATTTCATGACAGGATTGAAAGTGAGGGTGGCGTTTTTCATTGAGAAGTCTCTTGTGTTGTCAGGATACAGTTTGGATCCATCATGCATCCACATAATTGACTCCACATCTCCAGCTGTGTCACAGGTGAGAGAGAAAGTGCGGTTCTGGATCGGCTGAGCTCCGACAATCTTTACTGACGCCATGGTCACGGGAGCTGCGAAGAATCAAAGGATAAAAAAATCTGAATCAGAATCTGGTTTTATTGCCAAGTACATTTATATACACAAGGAATGTGACTTGGTGTTTTGGTGCAAAACAATTAACATAAAAGAAGAATAAAAATAGTGAATTTAAATAGAATGGGACATAAGATAAAAAATATTAAAGCAATTTAAATATATAAAATGACAAAATAGAATATAAAGAACACAAAATGTATGTACAAAAGCTGCAATGGAGGGAAACGGGGAAACAGCGAGCTCGGCCCTGTTCAAAGGTAAGAAAATCAGCCCACTAGCACCTCCCAGGCTCACCGACCTCTTATATCTGATTTATTTAATCAAAACCTAAATGTAAAAATCACAAATTGTGGTGTTGTAAGTATAGATTAGTTGTTTTTTTTCTACCTTTAGATAAAGCCACCTAACTGTTTCGCCCTCCATCCAGTCTAAGTTAAATGTTTGCTGGTTGTAGTAAAAATAATCTCCCAAAAGATCAAACAATGCAGTAATTTACCAAAAACAGTGAGCATCGTGTATGCAGTGCTGTTTTCGCCAGTGATGTTGTTGTAGGCCTTGCAGGTGTACATCCCACTCATGTCTTTGGTAAGAGGAGGTGTGATGTACTCAGACATACTGGCCACCACTGAACCATTGTAGAACCATTTGTAGGAGCTGGGAGGGTTTGATGATGCGTGGCAGCTGAATGTGACATTGTCTCCTGTCTTTGCCACATTTGGACCAGTGATGGTTGGCATCTGCGGTCCATCTAAAACACACGAATATTACCTTAAATCAATGAAAACATTTTCACCACCGTTAAGACGGTGATTCAATGCAGAACTGTACATGAATGGTGAAGTCCACGTTGGGATGACCAGACACGATTTGATGTTTGGTTAATTTCACTTGATATTTTTTTGTTGGAGAGTTACTAAGTACATTTTGACAAGTGCTGTACTTAAGAACAGTTTTAAGGTACTTGTACTTTACCTGAGATTAAAAAAGATTAAAATACTTACAGTTTACTTGAACTGTGTAGGGGCTGCTGGTCATGTTGCTCACAGGATTAACAGCCTGGCAGCGATAATCTCCGTCATCTGAAAGTTGGACTGGGTCGAGAATCAGCGTCTTGTTGTCCATGTGAAAGTTTGTTGCATTGTCAGGGTGAATCAGTTGACCATTTTTCCACCAGTGAATGCTGGTAACAAATCCAGTCACTTCACAGTGCAGACTGAACGGCTCGTTGAGTATTGCAGGTCCACCTGTGTGCTTCACCACAGCTGCTGCTATTGGCTCTAGAGGAGGAGAAATGAACTGAGCAGTTTAGATGATGTATGTAGGTTGAGTGAATATGCCACTGAAATATTTGAAGGTTTAGTTTCACATTTTGGTACACACTCTGATTTGATGCCACATTCACATCTGGCGCAACCTGAAAATCTGCACACCAGCACCTCTAAAGCTCACCAATTTTCACTTTAGCCTATTATTATTAGCCTACATACAAAAAAAACCCAAAGTGTAAAAATATAATATCAGCTTGTTGCCTGGCAACATGATGACAATGCTAAGTTATAGTCCATCACATGACTAGTATAAAACCACAAGTATTTGTTCTTACAGTTTGGTATTTGCATGAATGAAGCAAACTTGATGTGAAATGTTAATTGGTGAGCCTTAGACGTGCTGTTAGGCACATTTTGTTATCTCCAGACAAAGTCGAGCAAGCTGTTTGCTAACTCTGTTCTCCTCAGTTACAAATAACTGGCTCCAGGTTTATATTTAACAGATAGATGCGAGAGTGGGATCAACCCTCAAATTTAACCCTTGGCAAAAAAGTAAATGAGCATGTACAACCCAAAATGCCAAAATATTTCTTTAAAGTGGAAACAGACAACTTTTTCCCCTAGTATTTTAGTGGTGTTACTGTTTCTCAGGTTTACTCTCAGCTTTTATCAGGGCCGAACTACTATCACAGTTACTTCAGTTGTTCCACAATCTGCCATTTCCACAACTGGGGATAGTAAAAGCAAAGGATTTATACTCTTAGGTAACCGGATATAATTACTAATAGCTACCAGAAAAAAGTGCTTTTCCCCTCCTGTTTTGGTTGTGCAATGATTGACACACTTTATGTTGTAAATTGAGCCTTCATTTTAAGACAGAATTATATTTTTAAAACAAATCTAGAAGGTAACCAATCTAAATGCTAATGGTGTCTTTATTCTATAGCCATAGCATTGTACAATCAAAATTTACTTCATAAAAAAAAGTTAAAGATATTATATGCAGGATTTTCTTAAAAATAAAAAGGATTATCTGCAGAATACAGAAAAAAAATCCCTCTCATTCATCGCTTATGATCATAGAGGTGTGCGGTGGTGTACTGTGACACACTGCCCCCTGTCCAGATTTTCTTTTTTACTGCTTTTTTTCGTTGTCCTGGATGTTCATAAGTGTGTACCCCCAAAATGTTCAAGTGAGGTTGGGGCTTTACAAAAAAGGTATCGACCAGCTGCCAGACAGAAAGCAGCAGGCATCCCAAAGGACACAGCGCTTTAAAGACAAATCTAGCAAGGTGAAACGCCGAGCGAGAGTTAATCTGGGGTTGGCTTTTCAGTGGCAAGTGTCCTCACAAACAGTAGCTGACAATCCTGCATAGTTTACCTTTAAAACAAAAACTCTATTTAAACTTTAAAACAATCTCAATGTTTTTGCTGAGAGAAACAAAATCAAAGATGCAAAAAAAATGACCCTCTAAACAAAATCCAATCTTACCCACAATCCTGATGATTGCACTTTTGCTGCTGAACCTGGACGTGACTGTGTTGTGTAACAAGCATCTGTAATTTCCCGAGTTGCTCTCTGTAACCCTCTCGAGCTGGAGCATTGGGCCAAAATGATTTAGGGACGTCCCATTAACCATCCACTGGATCACCGCTGGAGGGCTGGACTCCGCTGAGCACCACAGTGTGATGTCAGATCCTGTTCTGTAGGCGGATTTCATCGGCATGATGGTCATCGTGATGTTACTTGGACCATCTGATGAGGCAACAAGAGGGAAATGTTTTAGGAGTTTATGTTGAGTGACTGGATTTTTCTTAATACATACAGCAGGCCAATATATGTCCACTCACAGCTGATGTTCAGAGACACAGGAGGGCTGATTTCATGGCTCAGGCCATTGGACACGTTGCACCTGAACGGCCCCACGTCATCGCGGGTCACACTGACCAAGGTGAGAGTGGCGCCTCCGTCACTCAGCTGTATCCCCCCACCGGCTGTGACCTCAGAGCTGCCCTTGAGCCAAGCATAAGACAGGGACGAGCCGCTGAGCGCAGAGCACATGAGAACTGCTGTGTCGTTGAACTCCACCAGGTTGGTTGTGTTCGCTGTCAGAGTCACACCTGAAACGGGCACTGTAGAAAGAAGGAAATAACAAACCATTTGTCGAGTTTTGTGGAAATGTGGGATTGCAGTAGACAGGTAATGTTGCATCCTGTCTCAATAGTAGGCAGAGGTTGAAAAGTGACTAATAAGACTTGAAGTGAAGTTTGATTTCGCCTAAAGTTTTTATTGGCCTTGCTAGTGGTGCCGCTCAATGGATGGCGATATCGGACTGTTGGTCAGCGAGTTCACCACTTCAGACTGAAATATCTGAACAATGTTTAAATGGATTACCAATAAACTCTGCAGAGTTATTGATGTGTACCTGAGGTTACAGTTAAATCACTTTGATCCTTTGATCGATTTTATTATGTGCCAATGTTTGGTTTATGGCTAAATATCTTTAAAACGAATGACATTCACATTTCAACGTATCCTACCTCAACGTAGGTTGGGCGTCATCACATTATGTCCTTTACATAAAGCCACTTACACAACGTAAAGTTACGTGGGTTAGATTTAGGAAAGTAAAGTCACATGGGTTAGGTTTAGGAAAGTGAGGTAAAGTTACGTAGGTAAGGAGAAGGATAAGAATCCGCTGGGCGTCATCATGTCATGCAGTTAATGTAAAGTTACTTTCTTAACATAAAGTTATGTAGGTTGTGTTTAGGAGAGTAAAGTTACTTGGGTTAGGTTTAGGAAGGTAAAGGAAGGCATAGTTAGTTTTTTTCTAATTCACAATGAAAAAAAAACATTTACAATGGGATTTTTTTGGTACTTTAAGTATAAATAAGGTGTCAGAATGAATAAAAAAGCTTCAAAATAGAGCTTGTTTATTCAATAAAATTTAAAAATAGAGAGGTTCGTCCACAAATCCTTTAAAGACACCTTCATACACTTGACCTGTACTTTTAAAAGTGGCCCCCAGGCAAAGCAAGAGGTTGCGTTACATGAAGTTTATTTCAGACTGTAACTAACTTCCATTCAAAAGCTGACTCGATCTGCAAGCTGTTGCCAAAGTCAAAGTGACCGCAAATGCCACAGACTCCCGTGCTGCTTTTATTCTTTTGTTGTGCTAATCAAAACGTGGAAGTACACACTCGACTATGTAAACACCTCCTGCTCTTTGTGTTTTTTTATGTTAGCATTTGTATTTAACACAACACAGGAGAGCTTGTTCACATGTATCATGCATGTGTGTGTTTAGATTGAGTTTAATGTCAGGAGTAAAAGGAGGGTGTGAGTTAACACGAAGAGTGATCCTTACCTTGGACTGACAGGGTTAACTGAGCACGAAAAGAATTCACTGCCTGTAATGTGTAAACTCCTGAGTCCTCCAGCTGAAGCGACCTTATAGTCAATGCTGAAGAGGTTGAGTTGAAAGTAACCCTGGCACGCCAACTGTCACCTATGATTTGATCCCCTGGGAATATGATCACAATGATGTCATTGTCGAACAACCATGCCCCTGTAGTTACATTTTCCTGGCTGAAAAGTGTGACTGTGCTGCCGACTGGTAACGGGTTCTCAGAGGCATATATCTTCGGGTCACTTGCAGCTAGAAACAAAAAAGAAGTAAAAGGTTGAGTTTAGTAATCGACTGCATGCAGATATTGCTAAAATATTGTTTAAAGTACTTATATAAAAATCACATAAATCTGCAGGTAGTTTTTTTTTAATCATCAAGATCTATAAACTGGCTCCCGTACTCTGAACTAAATCAATTTAATTTAAAAAAAAAATTAATTAATTATAAATAATTCAGCCTTACCTGATGCAAAGGTTGTCGTGGCCAGAATCAGGACAAATAACAGTGGGGACATTTTACTCCTCTGTTTCTTTTCAGTCTTCTTTGTTGGCTAAATGCACTTCACTCTGGCTGTGGTAAATTCAAATCTGGTACTGCTGTGTAGTCACAGTCGCCTTTTGATCAGCAAATATTTGCACTTCTTCCTTCAAATGTTCTGTTCTCATGATGTGAATGCTAACCCCTACCATCACCATACCGCCCCACAGTCCTGACCACACCTTGTTTTGCCCTGGTCCTCACCGCTCCACACCAGGGAGTGTCCATTTACTGTAAACCTCAGTCGCTCTGCAGCTTTTAACCAACAAGAGGACGTGACGGTGACATTTTGTAAATGTGCTGTATGACTCTTAAAGTTTGACAAAAGCAAAAAGCCATTTAATGTAGCGTTGTTTCTCTGATGCAAAATATACTGTGGGCCTCTGCAACACTTCTTCCCATGATGCAGGTGGAATAAACAATGGAAACTTAAGGAAAAGATTTCGGGGAAAAAGAAACTTATTGAACAGTTAACTTATTAACTATTCAGTAGACTTAAGAGGTCATAGAAAGAAAATAAAGCACACTTGGAATTTTGTTAAATATCCATCACTCATCACTCCACATTTCCATCAATAAATGTCTGTTAGATTTATTTTATAATCAGCTGCATCATTAATAACAATATTAACAGAATTTTATAGAGGAAAATTGACCATCTGTTCCTTTGCTGGATGTTTCCCTTTCTGTTTCTTTGTTTAATATAATTACTACAGAGTTAGCACTGAATTTTTTCGCAAAGGAGATCCAGTTTTTGTTAATTTCATGTAAGACTGGCATTATGGCTTTTGAATGTCTGCTCTCAATAATAAAAAACAGGTCTCTTTTCAATTGTCAATAGTCTTGTTTTTTTCCTACTGATTGTTATTAATGATGATTTTAAAGTTTCTCCATAGTTTTAGGCTTAAAATCAGCCATTACAAAATGAAATGTTTTCTTTCTGTTAGATAGTAAATACAATAATCTCACTTTAATGATAAACAAATTACTCTTCGATAATAAAAAAAGTACTTTTAATAACAAACAAATGCTTTTTCAATAATAAATGCCTTTTTGCAAATAACTGAACTTTTAAAAAATGTAATCTGCGCTTCAGAACTCAGTGTTTGTAAACAGCGATGCACTTTATCTTGTTTTTGTCTTATTTCATTTTTTCTATTCATTGCTATGTGTGAGTTGTCCTATGTGTAAATTGAAGTGTGTTACTTAATGTGCCTTTTAAATTCGCCTCATGGGACAAAAAAAAAAGATACAAATGTGTGTATATATAATTAGGGGGTTATGTTGGGTTTCCATCAAAATAAACCAATAAACCAAATAAAGCCTGTGGGGGTCAGATTATAAAAACACAAAGAAGTGCCCCGATGCAGGTGACAGCAAAAAAGGGCCCAGAGACCAGCGTCTCTGTCTGATATGCGGTTTGCATTAAGACGAGGAAAGGTCAGAGTGTACAATTACTAACCTCACTTAGGCCTTACGAAAATGCAGTGTCACGCCCTGATTGGCCGAGAGGAAAAACGCGCCACGCTGCTCTCAATTCTGTCTCAGGATTCAGGCCCCACACCCTGCGAAACAGGTGATCTGACTAACCGACCATTTGACTCAGAGGAACTGTGACATTCAGATAAAATAAATTGAGGTAAAACTAGAAATAACAGCAAATTCCAACTAATGACAAACTGCTACCAACCCTGTCTCCTAGACATTACATTTGAACGTTGTACACGGAAGGCCAAATAAGATCTTACGGCACACTGTGCAGTAACACTTTATTAAAGATAAAATGATATTGTTTTTTGGCAGGGTAACACAGTTAATCTACCTGTACCTGATTAATGTGTTTGAGGTATGTGGCTGTGCAAAGCATTTTCTGCTCACTTTAAGTCCTCTTAATCATCCAGAGTTCATTGTTTGACACTGAGCACATTTACAGCACACTAAGTCAAAGACACAAATACTTGACATGAGTGATTTTAATTAATTATTTCATAATTTAATCGCTGAATGAAAAAATAAAAAAATTTCAAGACACAAAAGTTGCTGTGAAAGCCGTATTATTGCTCAAATGTTCTCCGAATCCTGTTTTTTTCATTGTATTTGAGTCATCAATGGACTGAATGAGCCACCAACATCTGTGAAAGAGAGGCGGTTATTTGAGTTATTAGTCATGTTACTTTGTTCATATCTTTACAATGTTTGTTTGTTTTTTTTCATCCTGTAGACCTTGTGATTTTTTTCATTTTTTAAATGTTTTCTTTTTCTTTTTTACATTTTTCAGTCCTCAACAATATCAAATAGAATATCTTTGGATTTTGGACAAACAGAAGTTTTTTGAACTGCAAACCGACAGCTTTGATGAAAATGATAGGATCATGGATGCGTTTCACAGACATCACTTTTAAGTGATGATTGTTGTTGCAATCACTAATGCAAATAATTGTCAGTTGCAGCCAAATGTCTCAACAGGAAGCAGAGTTTACCTTATATTTGCCACCTGCTGTACGTATCTAACTATTTAACTCATTATATCTGATTCAAGAGTTGAACTGATCTGAAATATCACAATTTTGAAGGAACAATATACTTTACAGAGAGAAAAATGTTAAATATCAATCCCTAAATTAGAATATTAATTTGAAGTGCATGAATGACAAAAAGTATGATCATTTACAAGCCATTATTCTACAACTTGCCTGGTGATGAGAAGAGAAACCCAACCACCAGTACCAGCAGAAGCAGCCGCACACTGACCGCGTGTGGTTCAGACCCCGACTCTGTAGAGACAAAGTGAGGATGACGTTGGGATCAGAAGGAGAAACATGGAGGTTAATGTCATAACCCAACAAACTCACTTGCTATCACGATGTCTGCGGTGATACTGCTGTTCATGTTGGTGTGATTGTTGAAGGCCAGACAGGAATATGCACCACTCTGGTCCTCGCCGACACTGAACAGCTCCAACGATGGACCCGTAGTGTTCACGAGCTCTCCTCTGAAAGCCCACTGAAGCTGAGCTGGGGGATTTGACTGCGCTGAACAGAGCATGGTCAGATTGGATCCAATAGGAAAGGAAGTTGTGCTCTGTCCATTTACGGTTATTCCCATATTATCTGGACCATCTGAGGAGGAGACAAACACACAGAGGAGAGGCATGCAGCATTTTAGAGCTCTGTTAGCAAAACTAGACGATTATTAACGCAAAATTATGATTGAAATGACGCCTTCCTACTCACAGCTGATTGTCAGGTTCACTGACTCACTGGTGCCATTACTGACATCATTGATCACATGACACCTGAATGGTCCCTGGTCGTAGCGGGTCACGTTAAGTATAGTGAGAGTAGAATTTCCATCAGTGAGCTGAACTCTGTCGCCGGCCGTAACCTCCGAGCTGCCGTTCATCCAGAGTAAAGAGAGCGAGGATCCAGAGGTGACGGAGCATTTAACGACTGCTGAACTGAATTCAATCAGGTCGGTTTGATTCGCCCTTAGCCTCACATTCGAAATGGGCTCTGTGAAAGACAAGTGGATGAGACATGGATCTCAGCACAGTGTACAATGTCAGGCTTTGTTACTACATAAGCAATAAAGGAACAGAGCCATACAAAGAAAAGTATGTTAGTGTTTTATTAGCCTAAACTTTGTTGCCACTTTATTAGGTACGTCTATACAAACTAATGCATTCCAGTACAACAGCAATAACATCTATCTTTATCAGACTTATAATCAGGGCCGGCTCTTGGCATAGGCGATATAGGCGGTCTCCTAGGGCGCCATCTGCTGGAGGGGCGCCGCCATGCCGCCAGTCCTCCTCGGCCTCAAGGGAAAATAATAATGAAATAATAATTTTCTATGCCCACTGGCGCCCTCACTTAGTGTTTTCTGTCTAGAAAAAATATATATATTAACATTACAAATAAATAAACAGTGACATGTTCCTAAATTATGTGCGAGCATGTGATGTGTCGTTATTGGGTGCGGAGGTGCGGGTTAGGTTTAGGGCGCCTAGGGCACCAAATTGGGTAGAGCCGGCCCTGCTTATAATGCTACGTTTTTGTTGTTAATAAGTAAATTTAACTACATGTTTATTAGTGAGATCATGTACTGGTTTGAACTTTATTCAGAGGTGTTTGTAATTATTTTCTTTTTTCCTACAAAAAAGGAGTCAGAGTATTATTTTTAATGCTAAAATGCATAATTTAATTAACGCCTTTACATTGTGTATTGTATGAATATTATAGGAACTACATAAACTTTGAACTACATATAGTCTACATCAGGAGTCCAGATTATCGGCCTGGCTGGTTATTGGGGCTGATATTTGGCATTTTGCTGACTATCTGTATCTGCATTTTATTTTAGTGATCGTCGATAAAATTGAATGATTAAAAAGTGCAAAAAAAGTATCAGCACGGGAGGAACTTTTACTTTGTAAAACCTTGGGGAGCTATTTTTATTCATTCATTTTTCATTTAAATTTTCACTTGACTTTATAAAAAAAAAGCTGCTGGGAACTTGCTGTACATGATGCTGTTCAGTTTTGATTGAACATTTGCTTGTGTTGGAGTTTCTTATATTCCAAACTCTAAATATTAACGTTAAGATTTTCATTTTTATTGTAAATACATATCCGTTTCAAATATCAGTTATCAGTCTCAGTACCTAATAATCAGTGTTGGTATCGGTCCTGAAAAACCAATATCAGTTGACCCCTTGTGTACAGTAATAATGTATGAAATCTATATTCAGTGACCCTAATCATGCCAGCGAAAACACAAATCCTAACCCTCTAACCCGTGAAACTAAAAGAACAAGAAACACAAAAGGACGAGTTAAGGTGAGTGTTGACGGACACAGATACAGACAGAAACTATGACGGTCGTGTGACCAAAACACATGCAGGCTCTTTCAGCAGGCAGTGAGCTTTTTCAGTTTGCTGGTTGTTAGTCCAAATATCACGAGGCAGAAACATAAATTCCTCTGAGAATATTGTTTAGGGATCGTCGTTTCTCATAACATCAGGAACCTGTTTCAGAAGGGTAGTGTCAACAATTAATCAGCACATTTTTCTCTGCTTGTGTGTTGATGTTCACCTTTTTTTAATGCTTGTCAGTTTGGATGTTTGAATTAAAATTAATAAAACTTTACTGACTTATTTGGCTCTTTCTGTTCACACATCTTTATTTGCTCACAAGAGTCATGTTTGTCCTGTTACACCATCTGTTTTATGACATTTCCATTGTGCCTCTAAAACTAATATCCTTGTCGACTGTACACACTCTTAAGTCCCTTGCATGCGTCATTAAATAAGTAATATAAAAATGTATTAAATGTATTAGCTCAACAATCTCAAGAAACAATTTTTCGGGGAGTATCTTTATATGGATTAAAAAGAAAAACTATACAACACTCACATATATTTTTGTGTTTCATTATACTCAACAATGCCATCAGTTAAAGGGTCAGTTCTGTATTTTTATCCTAAAATCTATTTTGTCATATTTTTGCATCTAAATGACTAATGGGAAGAGTAATTTTTGGAAGTGATCCAGAATTGAGTGACAGAGCTGCAGCTGCTCGGGGCATTCATGCACCGTAAAGAACCATCATATTTTCACATCTGAGTAAATTAATGGTTCATTTCAACCAAACAAGAGTCAGTAATTGATGAACAGTGTAAAGATGAACCAAGACGGTTTTGTGAGTTGATGCTGAATTAAGTGTGCTTCACCATGATAAAATTACTGTTAATTTTAATGGAGTCTGGTGGGTTTGGCAAAGCAATTTTAGGGCTTTTACTGGTTAAACAAAAAATAAGTCACTTTTTTAGTCGCCAGACATTTAAAATTATAATATCAGCCTGTCAGTGGCAAAACAAGCACACAGTGGACTAAAATTGAAAGTGCCCTCAAGCCTTGTTACATGGCAGCAGTCTCACTCAATACTCGACCAATTTCAAAATTTCCCCCTAAGTCATCTAGGCACAAAAACATGGGACATTAAGGGCCAGGTTAAAACACAGACGTTACCCTTTAACTCTAAGCCTTCCTTAAAGCACTAACCTAATTAAAAGTCAGTAATAACGATTAATGTAATGAAGGAAATGCAGGATAAATAAGAGCTTTTCACTTGACTTGATTTAACATTTTAGGATCTGATCTTTTCCATGCAGTTCAACCTTTTATATCTACTCAACTCCATCTACTGCAATCTATTTTATCTACTTTATTACATCCACTCTAGTCTATTTTATCTTCTCTACCAATTTTTTTTATCTAATCCATTTTAAAAATATTTTATTTACTTGACTATATTATGTCTTCTACTCCATTCACTTAATTTACTGTACTCTATTTTATGCACTGTACTTTATTTTATATGATTCCTTTCAGTCTACCTTACTCTATTTTAGCTACTCCACTCTTTATATCCTGCTCTACTCTTTAACTGCCCTAATCTATTTTATTTACTCTAATCTTTTCTTCTTTAATCTACTTTTTTTACCCTTATCTTTTATCTACCTTAATCTGTTTTTTTCCTCCTCTAATCTATTTTATCTACTCTGCTCAATGTGAGTGCTTTATGGATAAACTATACATATATCCAGATTGCTCCCATTCTGCAGAGAGGACAGAGCAGTGACTATGTAACTATGAGAAAACACGGCATGGCTGCCAATGCAATGTTTAGGAGAGGCTTTAAATTTTTAAATGGATGAACTATTAAAATTAGTAATGAACATTTGCTGTGTCTCACCCAGAACAGTGATGGAAGCACTGGCCATAAGCTGGGGGTCACTGCTCTGCACTACGTAGACTCCTGAGTCAGCCACCTTGACGGAGCTCAGGGTGAGCACTCCTGTGAGGACGTTGACTGACGCTCTGCCACTGTGACTGGGTGAGACTGTCTGCACGCCCCCTGTCCAGGTGAGGACGGGGGACTCTCCCACTGCCCAGCTTCCACTTGTCAGGGTCGTCGAAGGAGACAGAGACAGCGTCACAGTGTCCCCGACTACAGCAGGGTTAACAGAGGGCTGGACCTCCACAGCAGAGGCCAGGAAACCTGAAAAAGAGAAACTCTGTTATTCGCTGTACCTAAAACAAGACCTTTTCTCCCTAATTTTAACCATGATTATCTAGTTATCATATAACAGAGCTTACCTTGTATTAAAGCCAGCGATACGACAGCCAGGACACTTTTCTCCATTCTTTATCGATGGTCTGAGGACGTCTTCAGTATTCCTCCTCTATTATACTTGTACATTACGTCCAGCCCCCTGCCCATAAATACCTGCAGCAGCAAACCCCAGTTCTTATCTGCAGGTGGTTTCTGGTTATTTGGTGTTCACTCTTGTCAAACTTACAAAAGATGCATGACATTTTTCGTTTGCCATCTTGGGTGAAGTTCTGTAAACAGCCAATGAGCAAGATGACAAATTATGACAGAAGGTATGTGAGGCAGGACTGAGGGGGCAGGGGTTATGGATGGCGTTATTTATACATATTTTAACTAAATAAATAAAATTTAAAGGAAGGTTTGAACTGTTTTTCCTCATCAGGTTCAAGTTTGTCTTTGCTTTGCTGACGTATTAAGCAAGGGCTAGATTTTGAGGTTGTTTTCCTTTTTTTGACTTTCCACCCCTACTCTTGAAAGTTTCGGTGTACCCATATGAAACCATCCGCTCTGTTCTGTGACTCTGTGTGTGTGTGTGTGTGTGTGTGTGTGTGTGTGTGTGTGTGTGTGCTTTCCATTCAAAATGAACACACCTGCACCTGCAGCAGCTTTGTTGTTTTCCGAGAATGTCTGCTTTCTGTATGCTCACTGCACTTAATCTTCCAAGTATAGTGACACGACCAATGACAGCCGTCTACTTTTCATTTATGATACAGACACAATAATATATATGATACATCTGCAAATTAACGACACAATTTAATAAGAGTAACTCTTGAGAAATGCTGTCTTTTCCTGCATTTCAGTGTTGTGAGTAGGCAAACCATTATACCTTTCACAATAACACTCAGCAAACACATGTGGCCTTGTTTGAGCAGCGGTGGTGCAGATTTCTGCATGTAAGCACACCTGTGTTGTTTACCTGAAACACAGCAGGTGAGACTGATGACTGGGCTGCATTATTTCTAGAGCATTAAGGTGAGAAGGAGTAGCCCCATTAGAGGACAGCTTCTAATTCTTCAATTGTTTGTCATCAGACCTTTAATCTTTTTATTTCACTACAAATGTGGAAAAGAAACATATCTTTTACTTATGTGCCCAGACTTTATTTGGTATGTTAAGGAAAAAGCAACATATGATCTGAGTGGTCTAAAGTCCTGAAATCTGGTATGGTTATTCTATTGACAAGTATTTAACAGCAAAACTTTAAATGTTGAGATCACATGAAAAGCCATGCCTTTATTAGTCAATCAATAGTCAAAATCACAATTTCTGAAAAAATAGGAACTGAAATATTCCATAGATTTTTTTTCACACTGCATGTGTGCATGAATCTTTGATATTCAACTTGTTAGGAGTTGATAGATACCAAACACGTCATTGTGCTCCATGTAGTTTCTAAAATACAGCAATTTTCTTATCATTACTACCACATACCCAAATATAGTATGACAAGAAAAACTCACTTCTATGCCAAACACCTTGACCGATTTTGATGATTTCTTCAGATTTATGCTTTAGCAAGCAGAGAGAACACGTCCAGTGAAGCATATTCAGAATTTAAGATGCATGCACAAGTAGCAGTTTTTTTGCAACCAACCAAAAATGCTGTTTATGTTCAGATTTTCACCTAAACATATTGTGAGTATCCTTGAGATCTAAAAAAACAAAGTGAGTGTCTTTCCGTCCTCATGAAACATTTGACAAATCCAGCATCGTTTAGATCCACGTTTACTAGTTTACAGTCTGTCCTGCCTTCAGCTTGTTACTTGGGTGAAAATACACAAGTATATGCATAAAAAATACCAAAGTAAAAGCACTCATTGGGCAGAATAATCTATTTCAGAATACAAACCATATTACTGGATCATAATAAACATCACTTTAATCTTGATAGTAAATAAGGGGTTAATATCCTATATTTCATACACTTTATGTATTCTTATCTATAATATTATATCATAATTTGATAATCTGAAAAGTAACTATTTGTCAAACATATATTTTGGAGTAGAAGTGCTCCAAAATAGTACTTAATTTTTCCACCATAGGCCAAACTGCCTGAGGACCAACTCCACACATCCAAATGAACATAGCTTGAATAATGCTTCCGTGACATTCAAAAAATGTGGTCACCTCCTATAATACCAGCCTCACACTAATGTGAGAGTTAAGAGTTCAGGTCTGTACAGGAAAATAGTTTGCAAGTATAGAACAAGTCCCAGCGCATGCTGTTCTGTTTTGAATAAATGTCATATTCAAAATGATAAATGAAAATTTGTATGCAAATGTTTTGTGTTAGGCTCCATAAAAATAAGCAAGGTAGAACAACAACAACAACAACAACAATAAAATAATAATAATAATAATAATAATAATATTCTAAAATAATTTACATTCCACAGAATGATCCTGACAGCATCTCACTAATTTAGTCTAAAGCAGCTGCCTAATGCCTTCATGTCCTGACCTTGTAATTTAACACCCTGACCAGAGGAACCTTATTTTCCTATAAGAGAGCAGGAAGAGTATTATTATTATTGCACCTGTTTTATAGGGGCTGGAGCTTGTCCTCACGATGCCTTGTTGTGGCTAAAATGTTTAACCAGTTTGACAGATGAGGGTATAAAGATGCTGGTGCGGCATGACTAATCAAAATCCAAATAGGTTTGTCCTTAATGCTTTCAGGTCAATTCTTGAGTTACGGGAAACCTGAAACTATAAGTTTACCCTGCTAGTTATGATTTGAATGTAATTTTGTGCAGTTTTTAAAAAACTGTTGTTAAATTTATTTGAAATGAATTGATCGTATTAATTATGATACAGGTGCTGACTGTGTTGGTTTGCTGGTGATTTGATGTTGCCTAATCACTTTGGGTACTGGATCCTTGCCATTGCTATCTAAATTAACACAATTAAAATTCGTCTTTGGACTCAGTGTCACTGTATCACTAGTCTACTGTTGTATTAGACTAAACTAAACTTCAGACAACATTCCTCTGAGGGAGATACACTCAAACACATACAGCGCGGTAAAAGACAGCTCAATAAGGAGAACTGTGCCTCCCTGTGGAAAACAAACAGCATGTCCAAAACTGAAAAAAATGAGCAAAGTAGAGCAAACGAAAAAAAAGGCCAAAAAAATAAAATAAAAGCAAAGAAGATAAAATAATACAAGTTCTTGTTTTACATTCCTAAAATAATCTTCGTCACCGAGATCAAAATAAAAAGATATTTTAGTGCTGCTGAGCGAGTACAAATTAGAGTTGTAGATCATTGAAACATATTCTAACATATATTACACCCCATATTTCATGGGGGAAAAAACAAGCAAAATGTAGCAAATAAACACAAAAGAGAGTAAAAAAATTTTCATTGAGGGGCGAGTCAAAGGCTTTGGGCAGTTAATCAGATTTTATACCACTAAAACAAACCAAAGTTGTCTTTGTATTGTTTCTAACAATACTATACGTTTGTAGTTTACGACAAAATGGACATAAAAACTTTGCAGTGTTTCAACTGATGCTTGAATAAACAAAAAATCTTCATCTGTGTAGTTTGGAATTGCAAACTTTCTTAAGTCGTTGTTTAACATAAACAGATTAAAACAGCTTTCTAGTGTTGTTTCCTCATTCCAACTACAACACAGGGCGAAAACGATATGAAACAGGTGAGACAACAGCAAAAGAATAAAGAAAAAGAGAGATTATATTGTTGCATGGCAGGACAATGGTTAAAGCAGCAGGAAGCCTCTGTCTCCCTCATGTGTTTGCTCTGCGTGATTCTCTTATCTGTCGTATTTGTTCAGGTTCAGGAGGGTCAGAGGATCGTTGGTGTGTCAACTAAGCCCACATCTTTCAAAAAGACATCAGTATAATGAGTCAGTTATCCTCTAGATAGAAGCTGACCTCACAAAAAAACCTTTTTCAGTAAAAAGGTGAATCATTAACCAGGTCAGAGGTCAACTTCAAGTCAAACAACTTCTCATGATGCACAAAGAGTCTGCACCTTACTCGAAAAAAAGGTTTATAATTGATACGCACAAAACCATCAGAGACATTCATTTTATTTTGGAATATATTTAAATGATAAAGAATTTCAGCTTTTTCAACAGGATGCGACGGCAGCTGAAACACCATCAGGACACATTCAATCTCAAAACGGTATGTGTTTCTGAGTTTGAGTGACAAACTTCCTTAAAATGTTGTGAAACACTGTGCAACAGCTTTTGATGTAAGTTTTCTCTTATTTGGTGGATGACTCAGAGCTGTTACCCAATCAGCAATGATGTGTATGTAAAATAATTTCTAGTAGATAAAGCTATGTAAACATGTTTCCCATGACGATAAAGCCCTCTTGACTTTGTTTGAATTAAACTCAGTCGTATTATAAAGTACTCCGTTTACACATCTCAACAGGGTGTTGAGATGTGTAAACAACAAACACACTAAACCTTTTGCTAAGTTTTGTCTGAGTGAAACACAGATATGAAAACAACAATGCAAAAATGTCACAATTTTTCTCATAAAACCAGAATTTGGATGTATAAAATTGGGAAAAAATAATGTGAATGATGTAATTCGTAATCCGTGTAATTGTAGTTTATTAAAAAACAAACAAACAAACAAAAAATACTGCAGCTCTGTATCTATAGTGATGCACCTTCTGGTCAAATTAATCAAATTACACTATAAATTCGCCCCAAAATTTGTTTAAACTGCGAAATAAGTCATTAGATAGACTTCACTGTCAAATGGAAAAAGGCAGCAGATAAAAACGGATGCATTCTGTTACTGAGGTCCTGCTGTTCACGTTGATTTTAGATGCGACTGTAAACAATGAGAAAGATACACAAATAATATTTATTTGTACACTGTCCAGTGACAAACTATGATATAATTGTCCGGTGTATAAGTATTTGATTGGAATTGTGCCATTTTGAGGTTAATTTGAACTACATTTTTTAATTTTTTCTTAAAAAAATTTTTTTTAAAAAAGAAAAAAGCGTTTTAACTCAACAGGATTTTATGGTACACAATAATTAAATTGGTGTACTGACATGGAAAAACCAATATATTTAACCCTTTGAACTCTGAAATAAAGATGGTCCGCCAGTGCCTACATTAGTATTTTTGCTTACTATGATGTAATTTTGTGGAAGATCTTCAAATGCTTCATATCCATTCATAAAGGAATGAATGCTGTAGCTATTCTGGTTCCTATTTTAAATATATTAAAACAGAATCACGCAAACAACGGTCTCTCCACGGCTTCAGGATGTCCATTTTTAAAGAGTTAAACTCTTAACTCATTAGTCACGGGAGCTGCTGGTCTACCGCTGCCTTGATCAGTTTGATGGATAACTATTGGTAAATCCAAGTAAAACCACTTTAAACATAAGCAAGTATTTATGAACAAGATATATGGCAAATAAATATACTTCAAAAGGGGCAAATACAAACCTTAAACAACAAAAAAGTGAACAGCTCTATGAATCAAAAAGCAGCAGCAGTCCCAGGCTGATGATTACTGTAAGAGGTCCACTGAGCTGCACCGCCTCTGATCCAGGAAGAGAAACACCTGTGAAAGGATGAAGATGTCAAATATTGTGTTTAACATGAAATCTGACACTAACGCGACAGCAGACACACAAGATCAAATTCTACAGAGTTGTCACCTTTAACTTCGACCATCTTGGTGGCCTCAGCAGAGCGTCCAACAGCTACATTTTCTGCGACACAGGTAAAATTTTGGAAAGTACCCGGCATTGAAGGGGTCCACATGAGCTCATTTTCATGCACTGAAAAGTAGGTTCAAATGGGAAAACCCTGTCTGAACTGCCACCTGACTGCACAGTCCACATTCAAGGTACAGCTCGACAAGCAGGTGAATTTACTCAATCTGCCAGGAAACAGATAAAACACTATAAAACAACAGAAAATTCACTCCAACGTGTGAAAAACAATACATTCTTTAAATTATTCTTCCAATAATGAATACTTACAGCTGAGCAGATAACCCAGGCTGAAAACTCTTGTCTGTTGAACCGTCGTACGTAACTCACGTAACTCTCACACTGGTAGTATCCAGCATCAGACGGCCGCAGTGAGCCAAAGCGAAGTGTGAGGTTGTTTTCACGCAGGCTCCTTTTCTGTCCGTCCTTGTACCAGACCACCTGGTTCGGCAGGTGTGGGAGGTCACCTGATGGAGTGCCATGGCAGACCAGATCCAGCGGCTGTTCAGGAGTTGGGACAGTGTTTTGTGGACTGAGCTGCACCTGATAAAGAAGATTTCTGAATCATGAAGGAAGAAGAACTCACATCAGAAATAAAACATCTAAATTACGTGTTACTCAAACTCGGTTTTCGATGCATATATCGTGGTGGAGACGTATTCAGATCTTTTAGATGTATAAATGGCAAAATGTACTTCAAGTTTCAAAATCAAAGTTCTCATTAAGGAGAAAAATGGCCCCTTTGACTGATTTATATACTGTTATATAAACCGCCTCAAACGGTCCCAATCTACACTTTTTTATTCTTAACCTAAAAAAACACAACTAATTGCAGCTGTCAAATAAATATACCGGAGTATAAAGTTACTTTAAATGGATGTAAACAAGTAAAATACAAATAACTCAATATTGTATGAAAAGGGATACTTTGCTGATTTTTTACCAGCTTTATATCAAACAATGTGGGATGTATATGTAGATAAACTGTGGTAAACTTCCCTCCATCTAACCAGTGCCTAGATACCCTACCTCCCCACACGGCTAAACTCCACCAGATGATGTATTTTGCATCATCCGGTTGAGTTTCGCTGGCTCTCTGGGCTTTACTGTAACTACAGACTGTTCGTCTGTGTTTTCGTATTCCCCGCCACCACAGACAGAGAGTGTAGAGCTTTGATCAAGAGACAGATCCTCCTCTCTCTGTCTCAAACTTGGACCAAAATCTGATCAAAATGTAAAACTAGGCAGTGCTGATAAAAAAAAAATAAACGTTGGTGGTGTTACTGTGCTGCATATTTCTCACCCAAAATGTTCTTAGAAACACATTTTAGTGCTGCAATTAGCTGTAAAAGCGAGAGATTATGAACAGGAAGCGGCTGCCATACTGCTTCCTGCACAGTGAAAACAGAGACTGAAAATATATAATATATTAAATGGTAAAACTAAGCTGCACTGACCAAATATAAACCAAGATTCTGTTACTGTGTTAAGCCTCAATCTTTTCAGAAATGTGTTTTAGCTTACCGTTAAACTGTAATACGAGATAATTTTCTTACCCTTCGGCCTTCCTTGTTTCACACAGATCAGTCCACATTACATCGCCCACCAGGAGGAGCATTTATTGGTCTGGTAGCATTTATTTGGTGGTGCATTCTGCTAATTGCAGGTTTGTTTGGGGTTTTTTTTGTTGTTGTTGTTTTTTTAAGCAAAAGCCACAGTTTTCTGTTTTCTCCAAAACAATTAGCTTCAATTTAAAAAATATTTGCGTCTTTCATCTGCATAGACTGCCTTTTTTGTGAGGACTCTTTTCGTATAGATGAAGTAATTCTTTAAGTACTCTTAATTTCTACAATGGAGCTTATACTGCTGGAGACTCCTGTTTCTGGATTGAGTACGTTGCACTGTAATACCACTGTGTTTTCCAGTCCATCCGGTGTCCAGGTTAACCTGCTCCCGTTGACTCTGCGGCCTTTGAAGGTCCAGGTGTGAATGCAGTTTGTATGACAAGAAGAGGAACAGGTGAAAGTCGTACCAAAACCAGCCGTCACCTCACCAGTCCAGGAAATCTGCTCCCAAGCCTCCAAACCTGGTGCACCTGAGGAAGAGAAGCCGTCAGTATCAGATATTTGTACTTGTTCTTATTATTCTTAACGTGAGTAAAAGGCTATTTCATGTGGCCTGCTCAAAGAATCTAAAATAAAGGTGTAATCTTACTATTCACTCCAGAAAATGTTAAGACATATTTACAAATCACATAAGTGGGTCAAGCTTTGTCTGAATTTAAAATACATCACCAAATCCTGTAGATTATAATCCTTGATACATGGAGAGCATATTTAGTTCATTAGCAGAGCCAAAAATGTAAGAGTTAACACAGAGGTTAATTGTTTATTGGTTAATGTTTCTTTTTTAAATACAGACTGTTACTCAAGGGTTTGACTTAAATACTATAAATAGATAAACAGGCGTTTATTAAGAAGGTTTATGATATTATGAGAGAGGCTGAGAGGCTGAAAATATTAAGCGTCCTTACCCATCAGTGCCACCAGCAAAGCGCAGTAAAGACTCCTCCAGCTGGGTATAATAGAAAAGTCTCTCATGGCTGCATCCACCTTTCCTGATTTTATTTTATTTTTTTAAAATACACCTGCTGTCGTTTGAGTAAGAGGCAAGAAGTTATCACATAAACCTATGACTAAACATAAATCACTTCCGTCACTCCCATCATCTTGTTAAACCCGAGAATTTACGAGATGACGAAATCAATGTAATCTTTAAGCAACAGGAAATTACAGTAATTTCAGCACAAAGGTCAAATTAGCTGTTGTAACTTTTTTTTAAAAAAAATTATTGTTGTGTGATCTGGTTGTTTTTTTTTATTCTGTGAGTATGGATTGGTCTAAATTTGGGAGAAACAGTGAAAATACGAGTCACAACTACTGAGTTGAGATTGCACAATTGTTCTGAACCATTTTATCAGAACATCACATTAAACACTAGATGTCACTGTCTCACTGGAGTTTGTTACTGCCTGTAGTTCCCTCCTTTTTTAAATATGGCCTATATACAGACCATATACAATGGTCTGAATTGTTTTATTACGACAACAGCTTCCCAGCAGGAGCACTACTAAATGGTTTTCGATATAATCATAAAGCAGCCTTGCAGTGTAGTATCTGTTGTGCTCCTTAAAAAAATGTTTTCCTCTGTGATCACTAGACAGAGTCAGGATGTGACATCGAGACCTCTAAAAATGGGAGATGTAATTTTAAGTAGAATGCAAAATACATCTAAAATGAAATATTACTGATGTTAGTACAATATTTCTTAATGTTTTTTTATACTTTTAAATTATTATTTGTGATTCCAAAGAAATGTTGCCTGTACTCAAACAGCTGGAGCTACTAGTAAACAGAAAAACACATTGTATTTTTTTGTGAGAAAATATTAAGTCATTATTTAGATGTGTTATTTTAGAAATTATAGAGCCCAAAAAACCCTTAAGTTATTTGCCTTTGCACGCTGTTCCTGTATTTGTAGTACAGTGTTACTGAAACTGATTGCGTAGCTTTGATGGCGTCATGTTGACACAGCAACGGATATTTCACAATGAACTTTGCATTTATTACAGTAATTTCAATGCGGTGTTATTCAGGGAAATGGGCGTAATTTTGCATCTTTTTTGCCAATATAATTTCTTCACCCCTCTCTATGATTTTTATTTTTAGACATATTGTTTACTTTCTCTTCGTATGTTCTTTTAAATTCACACTTGTCAAGAAAGCAAGTATGAAAACAACTCTTATCAGTCTGCATGACTCATAATTAAATCAACATTTGCTACGAGGAGATTGAAAGGTGTTTTTTTTGTCAGTTTTCACTATTCTTAAACTAATTAACGACACACAATAATTGTGAATATCCAAAAGATTAAACAATAATCATTACTAGTAACAAACATACACAACCCTACACAATTCAGATTTACCCTGCACTTATGTTGACCCCAGGTATTAAAAAATAACAGACTATGCTATTGTATGTTCACAGAATTTATGGAACGTACCATAAACTTTGCAAATATGTAAACAAAGACACCAACATACTATTGTAGGATCAGACTCTGTTAGCCTGACATTGCTACACCAAACTGCAAATGAGCGTTATCTGCCAGAGCAAATAAAACTCGAGCTGACAGATTTGTGTGTTTCCCTGGCTCAGACTCTGTGACGTTTACACACAAGAGAAAAGTGTGTGAGATCAGTATGATGTATGGATAATCACGTGCAATGTCTGCAAATTTACAAATGTTACTTAAGCGGGACATGCTCTACAAATGTCAAAAATAAAAACAATTTATTCATCTGAATCAGAAATCAAAATATTACAAATGCAAGCTGAGAGTTCCCTTTACGGCATTCTTTCTTTGGTCAATCATTAATCACACGATCACTTTGGTGAGGCAGTTAAACAGAAAGCTACGTTCAGGCTGAGAGAGGACAGAGGTTACTGTACAGCAATGAATGATCCAACACAATTCACTGACAAGAATTACGACTTAATTTATCCTTGAAAACACACAAAAGCCCTTAATATTGGATTGAGTTGTCTAAGTGGCCAGGTAAAAAAAAACCTTGAAACATCTTAATTCAAAAAGCCCTTAAATACAGGAAAAAAAAAACTTTAAATTAAAGGGTACATGACTTATTATAGATTCTATCCCCTTTAAACATAGTTTAAATTTTAAAAACTGGGCAAAAAACATGAAAAACACGTCTTGATTTGTAGCTCAAATAAAAAATTAAGGCCTTTTTACATTATAAACTAGGGAATAGTTTTCAAGTTGTTATTTTTACCCCTTAAACTGTGCATATAATCCATTTAAATACAATATATTACAATCCTTTATTTAGCCTTTGATTATTAAAAAATTCCTTACTTTCATCAATATTAATGGGTACATTAATAACATTTTTAATGTAAAAAAAGGGACTCAGTTTCATAATGCTTAAGGTGTGGGAAAGTTAAAGAGTGTAATGTAATACTTCTGTATGACGCAAGCAAAATTACACATACGAATAAGTCACAGGAAGTTTGAGCTTTACTAATAAGTAACCAGCGGGGAGGGGACACACACTCATTCACACATTAGCCCAGATGAGGAGACTCATTTTCTTTCTTCTCATTTCTTCTGAAACAATCATTGTTTTAAGAAAAAGGGAGTAACTAAAATGTGTATACAGTCTGACAGAATTGATCTGGTTGAAGACAAATTACTTTCTGTGTTAAAGTAAAAACTCCCTCTTTAAAATGACATTTACAACTCAGAAGACATTTATCATTTGCCATATGTGGTATTTGATACATTTACAATGACTGTTTTACATCTGTCCACTTAAAGCAGCTATAATCAATATTTCCGTGCCGACAAACTATTTAATAAAAATCGAAAACAATGTGAAAGGGGGCATATGCAGTGTTGTTGCCCCCACAGAGATTTACTGCCTGAGTCTGCAGCTCTCTTTTGATTTTTGTAGAAAGTTTGAGCTCATTGTTCAGCTGTCTGTCCTGGTTCACTCTCACTGCTCACATAGCACTGTCAAAGACTTTGGATTTACTTATTATTATAGGGTGCTAAGAAACAACAATCTGAGGTACCACCCAGGATATAATCTCAGTCATGACTTTAATATCTCCTTATACTACTTCCAAATATTTCTACTTTATTAACCCCAGAGTGAACTTACTCACTACACAGTGTGTTCTGATATATCAACAAATGAAACACCGTGTCAGTGCAAACATAATGCATTTAACACCTGAGAATAATGGTACAGTCCTTAAGATGTAAAGCGTAAGTAACAAACGTCTTCATCAAAGTATGTTCATTTAATTCAGAAGTCACACTGCAATTTATTACTGCAGCAAAGTAAATTTGCTTCCATTTAACTGCAGTGTTTCACTCTGAAGGACTACCCTGTTGGCCCGAGGCCTGAGATATGCTTGCTGAATGCACACCATATAATTTTATCACATAGCAACTTTTGTTGATATTAACAATAAACGTGTCCTAAATTACTCTGATGATAACTGCCAGTAGAGGTTGTAAATGTTGACTTAACTGGTCAAAGTTTCCTTAATGGCTGTTGGACGGACTTTAAGACTTGAGGGCATTTATTGTACCTGTAGACATGTCGCAACCACTCGTGGATTCTTTATCTTTGGCTAAAATATTTCTGCAAAAAGTTGTTGTGGAAAGCCACAAATAAGTCTCATGTCTTTGCACTCAAGTCCCAAGTCAAGACTGACAAGTCCAACGTCAAGTCTCAAGTCCTCAATTTTGAGTTTTGAGTCCTATACGAGTTATAAATGCTTCTTCACAAAAATGCCACTTTAATAACAGAGAAATCATATTAAATTCATGAAAAACATGTGTGTCTTTTTATTAAGACAAGTGACTTAACATTATCATAAAAAGTAGCGCTGACATACGGTAAATGTTATATATGACATGTAGCACTTTACTTTGTACCTAAATTAGCTCATAGCACCAAAATTAGCTCACTAACTTTGTTAATATCACCCTTCACTTCTTTCCCTCATTCTGTGTGCAACTTCAAATGTTTAACAAAGTTGTAATATCAAAACTGTGTGTTTTGCACACTAGAATTCGTTTTTGGTGAATACAGCATAATTGCAGTACTAATTGTCTTAAGTATCCTTTTTTTCCCCCAAATGGGGCTCAATAACGTAACATACGTTCACGATTTTCTCCTTCAACTTGCCTGGATGCTGCTTGATTGGCTTGAACAAATTATCTGAGAAAATAAGTATCAACTTGCTGGGGATGAGTAATAAATATCTATACATCCGTCATTAAGTACTCTGATATCAGACATCCGTTTTTTTTAGGGTTTAATTATTATACTGATTTGTCAGTTGTCAATGTTTTTTAGATTTGTTTTTTTTTTTTTTACTATACACACTTCTTATTTTACAATTATTATCACTACATTGCCTTGTGTGTTTTTTTTAGTGATGTTAAACCTATTTTAACAACTTGGTTTTGTAAATGAACAGATTTGTGACAAACTTTTTAAATAACTTAATTCTCAATCTTTGGCTTTGGAGTAATGTATCAAATATTTTCAAGTCAAAAAGCTCAAGTCCAAGTGAAGTCAAGAGTCAGTGCAGTTGCAGTCTAAGTCTTGCCAAGTCTTTTTTAAAAAATTTTTGAGTCGAGTCTTAAGTCAGTAAATTTGTGACTTGAGTCCTCGTCATGAGAGTCAAGTCCGGCTTCTGGTTTCCGCTTTGATTAAAATGGACTGAACAGAAACCTCATGTTACTGCTTATTTTTTCATGCAAGCATTTTGAATTATTGTTTAACTTTATCACTGTGGAAATAAAGCACAAAGATGTGTATCTGTACTGATCTTTCAACTGTTCCTTTGGACCAACAGATAACATAATCTTTCCATTACCGCAAGGTCATTATAGTTCACTATACAAATGAAAAAGCTCAAGGTTTATCCCTGACAAACACCACTGTAATTTCAATGAACTAATGTTAAATAACTGATATTTTTTCATTTTGTAAGATGTAAAATAAATAAAAAAGTGAATCCATGAGTGAAAAACTAGAATCTCAACTGGAATCATACAGTACACACGAGGAGTCAAACATAACACCACACCGGTGTCAAACATTAAGGACAAGCAAGCAACAAGCGAAAATTTCCATTCATATATTATGTGCACTTTGCATTGACTGTGCACATACAAACAAAGCTTTGTGCCATCTGACCTCACAATCATGGCAACAACTGTCACAAACTGGTTGATTATTAACTGCTAAAGTGCTTTGACTAAGTAAACTCAGATCCAAAATAGTCCTCTATAAAAGGAAAGTGAGATTGGAGTGCAGACTTCTCTAACCGCATGTGAGCTGCTTCCGGCCTCTAAGTCTAAGTCAGTCTAAATAAATGATCTACCACATCCTGTGCGCTCACTTCTTACTAACTTGAGCATAAACTTCTGCACTGGCAGCATCAGGCTGAGGAGCCAGACTCTTTTGTCGCTGCAGGTGGTCATCATAGGTAGGAGGTGAGGACGGTCCCTGACCACTGTTGTTCACACGGACCTCGGCGTATTCTGATGTTTCATTTTGTGATCCCAGCTGGACGATTCCACCGTCTTTGTTCTGGAAAAATTGGATATCTGCATAGTCCAGCTCCTAGAAATGAAAAAGTGAGGGGAAAAATATTAAATTGCATTTACAGTTATATCTCATAATTTCAACAGGTATCCTATTTATATTTTCAAAAACAAGCATGGCCCTAAACAAGAAAAGCTGCATTATCTGCTGAGGTTTAACCCTTTAAGACCTGAGCAAATTGGCCTGATTTTTTTTCAAAATGATGGGAAGATGGCAATAAGCAAATACAAAAGAAATGACCTAAAAATTTTCAAGAAATTATTTCAAAAGTACATGGAAATTACCTACCTACCCGGGGGCAAATTACCTGGGAAAAAGTGTTTAATTTTGAAACTTTTATTTATTTTTTTTTTTTCATTTTTTCAAATGTCTCATTATGATAACTTTTCCAAAAATAATTTTCCAAACCTACTAATTCCTTGCAATTTCTTGAACATTTCTCACCAATTTGCTCATTTCCTTTTTCCAGTGTTTTTGAAAGAAATCACACTTTCACATTTGCTTTACTTTCGAAGGCTTTAATACTTGTGAAATGCATAGGAAAGGAGCACAAAAAAGCGATCTTGCTCCAGGTTTCAGAGGGTTAGGGGGAATTACTCCCTTTTTAGAAATCCAGATATGCTATTCCTATGGTCTAAGACAGTCCAAAAAATATTAGAAAACATAACCATGTCTCTTGCAAATCAAAAAATTTAGCGTATGAAGTCTGGAGCTGGAGGTAAAGACATTATAGATGACACTAACAGCAGCCAGGGGAATGTTTCAAGTATTTCGGTACATTTTCTGCTTTACAACTGAAAACACTAGGATGGAATAAAGCCCAATTGTGTATTAAAAAAAGGAAAAAAAACATTATGTAGATTTATACATAATCTATCTAAGTCAGTCTTATAATTATGTCTACTGAGGTGCTCCAGACTTTATACTGGATTAAATTCTGGCCATGAGAGAGAATAGCCCATGTTCACTAATACTGAACTTTCCAAGGCCCTGGAGATAACATATTGTACTTCTTAATTTAAGTGGTGTTCCCCTTTAAGAAACACTTCCACTTCCATATTGTGTCAACTAAATGTCTTCTTCCTGGTTCAAAGTCTGATGTTGAGCTCTGTGTGCAGGTCTTATATGAACCTGATGAATTAGGGAGGAAGCCTATTTGAAACAATCTACATAATCATAAATAACTGTACTTAGCTAATTAAAGGTCCAATGTGTAGGATTCAGGAGCGTCAATTGGCAAAAACAGAATGTAATACTCAACAATTTCATTGGTTTTTGTCATCTGAAATAAGCAAACCTACATGGTTCTCCTCCACAGAGTCTGCCATGTTATTTCTATAGAAACCCAGAACGGATCAGCCAAACACTTGCTCTATAAATAGGGCTATTTGCGTATTTGCATCGGCTACTGTAATTCTCCTTCACGCTTAGCAAACTTCAGAAGTTTCAATTCTGCAATCCCTTCACCAGATACCAGTAAATCCTACACCCTGTATCAGAGGTTGGAACAGCCAGCTCCGGAGCCTCATGCAGCTCTTTAGCCCCTCGCCGGTGGCTTTACAAAAATAATCATATGAAAATGAATAACAGGTTTTAATTTACATTTCACTTTTCATTTGTTATTGTTGCAGATCTTAAGATATTCTTACATTCTCTATTATTAAAAATGTGCGGCCATTTCACTGAGTACAAAATTTTGTTTTAACATTTTATCAATTATGTCTACAGCCTGGAACGCTTTGCTTAAACTTGAAGTAGTTAGTCTTAAGCTATAAGCTATAATAATAAGCTATAATAATAATAATAATAATAATAATAATAATAATAATAATACCACTACTACTACCACTACTACTACTACTACTACTACTACTACTACTACTACTACTACTACTACTACTACTACTACTACTACTAATAATAATAATAATAATAATAACAATGGGTAAGTTATATTGGAATTTGTTTAAGCAATACGGTGGAAATCATTCATGTATTAAACACGGTGTGTAAATGCACTAATGACCTTTACCGGACTTCCTGAGAAGGCTGTGTTCTCCTGGCCTTCACCACCTTTAAAACAAAAGAAATAAACAATGATTTTAGATAAGTGAGTGAAAAATACTGTATAAATGCACAAAAACCATATTCAATACACACACACACACACACACACACACACACACACACACACACTTGCAACACATACCTGTTCTATCAGCAGTTGTCGTGTTCATCCTGTTTGCAGAATTAATGAGTAATTAGTCATTTTTCTGCCTTTTTGCAGCACTTTGACAATAACAATATTACAGTAATATGTTCACTCTTTAACTATGCACTTCACACACTGTAATCTGCTTCTGATTACATTAAATCTTTGCTGAAGATCCTATTTTTCTTGTGTCTAACAACTGATACAAATAATGCAGCCTGATATTAAAACAACTCCTTTTACTTTGTTGCGAAAAAAACACATATATTTATTGGTAATTCTGAAACAACAGAAAATGTAGACCTTCTCAGAGAGTTGCAATCTTCATCTACCTGTATACCAAAAAGTTTTTTTACATTTCTAAAAAATGATTTACAAATTATTATAGTTTTACCAGTGTACATTTCAAAAACTCTCAAACAGGATTATGTAGAGGACTGTAAGGGTTTCATAACAGTGATGAAAGAGTTTTAGCTCAGGATGAGGCCCCAAAACCATCAGTTTAATATTTATACCTGACAAAAACAAAATGTTAAACTTGAAAGCTGTACAATGTCGAAGTGCAGCGTGAAACAACACTTAAGTCTTACATTCATAGCTAAAGTCTGACAGACTATATGGAAAATATATAACAAAAGCAGCAAATAGGCAAGTGAGACTTTGTTGAACATCAACCTCATGAAGGTTGAGTAAACAAAGTTTCACTAACGTCAAACGGATTCATATTCCAAACTTTCTATCTGCTCTCCTGCCACGACTGAACTCTCCTCACACGACTTCCTGCCTGGTCTCTGAGTTTTGCTTTTAGGTCCAAATCCTTTAACATGGAGCCATTATTTATCATAATTGCGAGCGATTTTATTCCACTTACCTCTTCCTCTTACGATAAAAGTAGTACCCTCCACCGCCAGCGGCAGCAAGGACGACTAGAACTGCGATGACTATTCCTGCGATGCAGCCACCTGAACAGCCTGATTTTTTATCTGATAGGGCTGAAATATAACGGGATAAGAACATAATTGTTACACCACTCTGTACACAGGAACTGTCTCGTCATTTTATCATGCTTATGGATACACAGAATACAATAAAGTCTCCCTTAATGTGATTTTAAAGATGGGCAGTTATGAACACAGATTTATTTTTGTAAGGTGCAAAGCCTCAATATCTCCTTTGGCTGGAGAACTGTTTCTGAATCTCTGTTTGGCAGGATGGTCATTGCATTATGTTGCTTGAGGAAACATGTTATTACAGAATTATGCTTTGCTTATAGGAACTCTTTATGCATCAAAGTCAGGTCTTGGTATGGTCTGCTTAAGTGGAAAAAAAGTTGTTTGAAGCCTTTTTCAACTGTAAAGAGATATACAAAAACATCTGATAAATTGCCACAAGTGATGTGACTTTATACTGGCTGCCTGTTTGCTTTGGCGTTGATTTTGAAATTTCTTTATTAGTTTATACGAGATGACATGACCTTGAAGCTGACTACTGAACATATGAGCCAAATTGGAAAGAAAAATACAAAGGATTTCTTGAGATATTGTGTTGACATGAATGAGACTGATGAAGTTACAGGGGCCTTGACCTTTGACTTATGGCCACCAAAATCTAATCAGCTTATCATTCAAACCAAGTGAATGTTTGGGCTAAATTTGAAGATACTGCCTTGAGGTGTTCTTGAGATATCACGTTAACAAAATGTGCCTCCAGAGGCAAAAAAACCTGCTCGATCCACAAATGTGACACAGTGTGTCCATGTCGCATGTATTTTGGCTGTTTAGTTTAATCGCGGAGGATGAATGCTTCAAGTAAAAGCATTGATTGATTCAAATGGATCTGTAAGAAACATCTTTGGGAAGCCTGCGACTCCTCGGATTATTAGAGGTATTACGTTGTGGGTTGGTCGTAATATTCAAGAGTATCAAAAAAATCAGCCATCAACATGATCTTTGTACCTTTTACAGACAATTCATAGTCAGCAGATGATGTCTTCTTGGTTATATCATTCATCGCTTCACAGGTGTAGATGCCTCCGTCTGACAGCTGAATGTTGGGTTTGCTGAACACAGTAGAGTTGTGTATCTTCACTGTCCCGTTCACCTTCCAGGTGTAAATCGCGGACGGCGTGGACTCAGCAGAGCAGGTTAAAGTTAAATTTTCATTCACAAATATTTCACTTGGATGTTTGATTTGAACATTTTCTGGTCCATCTGAAAAACAGATATTTGTAAAGTTCTTATAACAGCACAAATAATAAAGAATACAATAAAAATCCAAACTTAGCACTTATTTATGACACTCATCATTTTAAATAGTAAATGTACGTACAGATCACATCCATGAAGTATTTAGCTTTTTCGTTGCTGAAGGGGTTGCTGAGTGTACAGGAATATTCTCCACTGTCTAATTTATTCAGGCTGTTAAAAGACAGCACTCTGTTATTGTCGTAGAGTATTATTTCGTCAGTCGTGATCAGATCTTTGCCGTCCTTCATCCACTTTCTGGTTAAGACAGAGCCAGCAGCATCACAGGTTAAGTTGACTGAGTTGCTCTCAATCGGCAGTTTTGTTGACGACGTGATTGAAGCTCCTGATATTCTCTCTGTTGGGCAAAAGATCAGGCAAATAATGAAAACAGGAACAAAAGTAACTGTTACTAAAATTTCACCATACATAAAAGGAACCAAATAAAGGAAGAAGAAAACACATCTACTGTTCCTTGAATCAGGTATGTGCCAAATGTCTAACTGTCACCACTGAAGTTTTTCTAACATTTGCAGTTTTGTAACATTGAGTTCTTAGAAAGATTTTTACTCATCTGTCCGAAGGTACTGCTATTCACTACACAACCAGTAAAGCAAGCGCAGCTTTTAGATGCATATATTTCGGGTATATAAATCATTCCTAATAAAATTATTTCCGGTTTAACTGTATTTTGGGTAGTTGGGCTGATTGGGAAGCTGATGTGTAATATTTTTCATGTCTGTCTTTTTAAACTCATTATTATCATTATTATTTAATATTAAGTCGCATTGATTTGTCAATACAGATTACACAAGTGCCATATTTCTGAATACTATGTCCACTAAACCTCATGATTCTGACTTACCCAGTACAGAGACAACTGACGACTGTGATGTTTGATATCTCAGGGTTTTGCTGTTAAAGGCCTGACAGCTGTAGTTACCACTGTGATTCATCTGAATGTTCATCAGTCTGAGTTCTGGTCCAGTATCAGACAGCAGGTCTCCATTCAGAAACCACTGAAACTGGGCAGCAGGTCTGGAGACAGCCGAGCACGTCAGGCTGACGTCTGACCCTTCGCCACAGCATTCTTGTGACGGAGATATTGTCAAATTAATATTTTCAGGGCCGTCTGCAGTGTGCAGCATATGGGAACATAACCAAAACGTAATGTTAGCAGGTTGAAAATAAAACTACATGACATGCAGCTTAACTCAGCGTGAAGTCTGAAAATACCTTCAGCTGTGAAGCATGTATGCATATGTAGGATAAAGAGTATGCATAAGTTAGTAACTCACAGCTGACGGAGAGCTTTACTGGTTCACTGGTGCCATTACTGACAGGATTAAACACATGGCACCTGAATGGTCCCTGGTCGTAGCGGGTCACGTTAACTATAGTGAGATTGGCGCCTCCATCAGCGAGCTGAACTCTGTCACTGTCTGTAACCTCAGAGCTGCCGTTCAGCCAGAGGAAAGAGAGCGAGGATCCAGAGGCGGAGCAGGACAGACTAACACTGCTGTTGAACTCCACCAAATCTGATGGGTTTGAAGTTACCACAACATTGGAAACGCGTGCTGTGGGTGAAAAACACAGTGTTGTTTTTTTTTTTTACTTGCCAGCTTTCTTTCACTAGAAAAGAAACACTTTTTAGTATGGGAAAGCAATGTGGAGAGTGAGAATAAATGCCAATTTATTGCCACTACAATGAGTAATCATGGTTTAATGTTTAAGGTTTGTAAGTTAGATACAGTCACGAGAATGTTTACTAACTCATGATCATGTCATTATTGTTGTTTTTTTTATTTTACATTATTATTGCTGGACTTTTATTTGGACATTTCACCAAGAATGGTGAGGCATAGAGAATCAATAATGTCTGTCAGCAGATTACTCTACAATAATTAATCTGAATCAGCACAGATCATAGACCAGGCATGATGAGCTCAGCCGTCCAACCTTTTCTGGATGTTTAATATCTTATCCTACCTGCTGCCTGTGGTGCAATATTTAACCAGTGCTGGCTGATCTTATAGATTTATCTTTCCCAATGAGCCACAACCACATTCTCCTCATAAACACAAGAGTTTCTGAAACAATCAGACTGAATGGCAAGTTAGTTATCAATCACTCCAAAACAAATCTGAGATGTTGTATAGTCTGTCTGTGCCCAGACGAGATTACTGTTAAGTTATTTCAGTTATCACAAAAATGTGCGTTGACACGGCGACTGTGTTGAACTATCATTATCCTTAGTTTGTGTATTAGTTATAAGTGCTTGTGTCATCTTTTTCTGTGCTATTGGCCCACTGCAGGAGGATTTTAGTATGAGTTCAGACATTTTTCATTCTCAGCCTCAGTTGTCTCTGTATAAAAATTGCAGATGTATCTTGAGAGCGAATGCAGGGTTCAATATTGTTTTTTTTTCTCTTGCCCAGTCAGGCAACTGGGCCAAATATCCTTACCCAGAGTGAATTTTGTTTCTTGACCTTTAAAATTGTATTTATTATTTATTAGAGGTTATTATATGACAAACAGAATGACGTTATATATTGTGTTTAATTTTTTATCCAAATCCTCCTAACCACCCAAAAAAACACCTGTTTCCAGGATAACTGTGATGCTTGCTTGTGATTCAGCTCACAAACTTTATGTTTTATCACCAGCGTTTTTTTTCTCAAGTTCCCGTTCAGTGCTGTTCATATGCAACTCTAAACAGAGACGAGAAGGAAGTGAGTTGGCTAAATCCTAAACTACTTTCATCAACGTTTTTTTGAAGGTTGCTCGAATGGGGAGGTGAGTTGCTGCAGTTAATAGCCCAATGTGACATTTTACTCATCCCAGGCAACCGGGCAATCGTTATTGTTAAGCCCTGAAATGTATGTAGAGTAAATATTAGCTGTGTTGGAAACTGTCCCCTATACCCGAAATAGTGCATTATATATTGTGTTTTCCGTTCAGTAGTAGTGTTTGATTTCCCTGCTGTTAATTTCATCAACTCCGTAGTGCACTATAAAATACTCACAATGCACAGCAAATTTGAGTATACATACGATGTACCCAACGTTTTACTCCAGTATACCAGAATGCAAAGTGTGTGTGTATTTTCCAAAGGAGGAAAATTCCTGTGTAGTGTCTGAAATCTCGTTTGGTTATTCCCTATATAGTTCACCATTTAATAAACACTACATAAAGAATAGTGAGCAAGCGAGTGAATGAACAATTTCAAACACATCTGTTGTTTCTTTTTGATTTACAAATGCTCAGCGCAACCATTTTATATTTAATTAAGTACTATCTGATACTCTCACAGGTACATCTCATCTTTCACATCCTTGTTTCTTTGCACAAAGCCTGTTCTTCAAACTTACTCAGTACAGAGATGACTGCAGGTGAAGATGATTCATATCTCAGAGTTTTGCTGTTGAAGGCCTGACAGCTGTAGTTTCCACTCTCACTCTCCTGAATGGTCGTCAGATTGAACTGCGGTCCAGTGTCAGACTGCAGGCCTCCGTTCAGAAGCAACGTAAATTGTGCAGGAGGTCTGGAGACAGCCAAGCACGTCAAGGTGATGTTTGACCCCTCCACATAGTAGTCTTGTGATGGAGATTTTTGCAAATTAACATTGTCTGGACCGTCTGAATTTAGGGGAATCACAAAAGCAGAAAGGTTAGTACGAGCGATTGCATTAACATACATTTAGTCAAAAGAAAAAGGCAATATCAGCATAATGTAATCCAAAAAAACAAGAATGCAATAAACACTTTCCAAATGTTAGTCCACACTGAATGTAGTTTGCTGTGATGTAGCACTGGAGTACAGTAGGTCAGAATATGTGTTTCTAATACTCTGTACAACTAATGGAGAATAAAAAAAGAAATCCTCCAAAGTCTCAGTTTGCATGTCGATGTTGTCGGATAAAGATTGAACATGAAGATTAGTAACTCACAGCTGATGTTGAAGTTTATTGGTTCACTGGTGCCATTACTGACAGGATTGGACACTTGACACTTAAATGGTCCTTTGTCGTAGCGGGTCACGTGAACTATAGTGAGATTGGCGCCTCCATCAGCGAGCTGAACTCTGTCAATTCCTGTAACCTCAGAGCTGCCGTTCAGCCAGAGGAAAGAGAGCGAGGATCCAGAGGCGGAGCAGGACAGACGGACGGAGCTGTTGAACTCCACCAAGTCTGTGTTGCTGGCAGTTGCTATGACATCGGACACTGGAACTGTTGGTGAAAAACAAAATTAGATTTGCAACCACACAAAAGTACGGTAGAAAACTCAATTTAAAAGGTATAATAGCCCCTGCCACAAAAAAAGCATTTTTTCTTACCAATTATATGATGATGATGATGATGATAAAAACACCAAAAAATCTATATGGGGCTCCTACAAAATGCTTTGCTTATCAGAGGAACATCCAGGTTTTGTTCATATTGTATTAAACTGGTATTGCTTTAATTTTGTGGTATTTTCAGGCTGAGCCTTCAGTTCTGGTGGCTGTTACTAAAAATTAATTTTCAATGTAATGAACAAATTTAACACCATAATAAAAAGCTCAATCAAATTTTCTCTGATACACTCTCAACAAGAGCTAAATATAGAGAGATGATACAGGTGTAATTTAAACCGATAAGCTTAGTGTATCCATTGTAGGTATTTTATACATAATTACAAATAAACATATTGCTCAATGTCATCGGTGGCCGAGTGAAATTATTCAAATCTCAGTTATGATGCAGTTAATAGGTTGGAGACATTTAATGTTATTATCAGATTATTAGATATCAGATGTTGTTATCTTGCTTTTTGTCCCAAGTTTTCAACAATATCTCAGACATTTCAGTCGTTATTTTGTCTTAATACCAAAGGTGGGACCAAGTCATTCTTTTACAAGTGTCACATCTTTGCACTGACGTCCTAATTCATGTCCTAAATCAAGATGGGCAAGTTCCAAGTCAAGTCACAAGCTTGTTTTGAGTCCTAAACAACTCATAATTTGCTCATAATGGCATAATGTCCATTTTAGAAACACAGCAATAATATCATAAGTTCCCCAAAAGTATAAATGCCTGTAAAAATCAGTTTTTATAACAAGTAGAATTAAAACTGCAGCAGAGTGAATTTTCTGTGTTTCTGTATTTAACTCATCTCATGTTGGAAAAACCTCCATAACTCTATTTTCCCAAATTGGCTTGGGGAGAAAGATACCAAGCATTTTCAAGTCAAATTACTCAAGTCCAAGTGAAGTCATGGGTCACTGTTTAAATCCAAGCTGAGTTTCAGGTCTGTTTTTGGATTTTTTCAGGTGGAGTCTAAAGTCATCAAATCTGTGACACAAGTCTGACTCAAGTCGAAGTAATGTGACTGGAGTCCACACCTCTGCTCAGTACTATGTCATTATCATTATATTGTGTTATGTAATACTGAAATAATATAATCTGCATTCTGGTGTCATCGAGGATCTTATTTAAAACCGCTAAACACCTGAACACAAATGTTTATGTCTTTTTCAATTACTCGACATAATCTTCTGTCAGCACTAAAAAAGATAGAACATGTAAAATATTGTCTCACCATCTACGAACAGTCTCGTGCTTCCTGTCTTCTGTGGTTCTCCAAATGGAAAAATGCTAACGCTGTATTCTCCGCTGTCATTTAGAGCCACGTTTCTGAGCTCCAGAGATCCAGTAGACATGAAGAGGGTGATCCTGCCTTCATACTCTGGGCCAGTTGAGTTTGTGCCACTAAAAGTGATTATATTTTTGTCACCAAATGTCCAGCCCACTGTTAGAAATGGTTTTTCTGGTGGAGTCAGTGATGTGGTGAACATCACTGTTTCTCCCACAGCTGCAAACTGACTGTCTTGCAACACACCAACTCCTTTGGTTAAACCTGGAGGAGACAGTTCGACAGCTCTAAGAAGCACAATATTAAGTTGAGCACATTGCAAAATGGGACAGTGGAACAACATCACACAATAAAAACTGTTCTTAATCACAATTAATTACATTTGAAAGGAAAACACCTGAATCACCTTTTCCATAATACATTGGTATAGCTATTTTTCTATTAAAATCAATGAAGCAATCCTGAACTTGCGGTGGTTGCTAAACATAAGTGTTTGAAGTAGATGACATTTTCGGTCAGCAGGCTTCTTTTAAGTTAAGTTAGGGAAATCAAGTCTAACACAGTGACACGGTTAGCGACAGACCCTTGAGTCAATTATCTATCAGACCGACACACACAGTAAAGTAGCTAAGTTGTGAATAACTTTGATTCAAACAGTTTAACTAAAACTAAATTTAAAGTCACTTGAATTAAAAATGAACAGACATTTACGTATGGTCTAAACCACGCGCAGTACGGCTCACTATAGATAAATACAACATTTAAGTTGCTTTACTTGTTACGCTATGGTCTTCTATCCTTACTGCTACTGAATCACAAAAGCATAGATCATTAGCTAAACTTCTCTACAACATCTGCGTCACAATTGATCTATTCTTTAAATATAAAAAATGTATTTTAAGATTTTAAAATAAAGGTTCTTACCTGTAAAGGCTGCAGAGACAAGACACAGGAGAGGTAAAATATCCATTGATCTATCGTTATGAGATAAACAGCAGAGGAAAGGTGAACCATCAAACTCTGACTGTGCTGTCCTAACAAATGTGAGCCTGCGGCACTTCAGATTTTATGAGTCAGTGAATGGAGAGCAACATTAGTTACAAAGTGTCTGCATAATGAGATAAACCCACTGAAGCTGCTGCCATGCTCTAAAGCTGCAAGGCGTCGCCCTCCAGTGGTGTAATTGTGTTTGACATACTGCTGCAGTTTTCATAATCCCACAAGCAACAGATGATTTAGTAAACAGGGTATGTTTGGGCTATTTAGTTTGGGTAAAATTTACATATGCATGCAGTAAAATAATGTCCATATAATTTGACAGTCATCTGTGGATATATCAGTTTCAACTCAGATCAAACTAATCAGCTGATAAATTAAACTTCAATTTTATTAGCAAAAGCAACAGGGAGGCCAACAGGACGGTCAAGGCACACTAATGTTTGTCATAAATGTTGTAATAAAGATATAAAACGATACATGGGGCTTCTAAAATAAAGTTATTATTTAATTAATTATAAATGATCTTGATAACTTGGTGATCCAAAGCTGCTTGATGCATTATTGGTAATGACTGATGATGCAAAATGGGGCAGTTAATTGAACCGTTTATGATGAGGAAATCCACACCCTGCTGAACTTTATTGCACTGCCCTCATATATTGAAATCAGGAAACATTCTTCTGAAATCCGCCAAGATAAAGTTTAGTAGCCTGATCCCTCTCTCTGCCATAACACATCTGATGATACTGCAGAGGGAATGGAAAAAGCTGTGATACACTTCATCATCCTGGGAGTCATCTCAGGTGAGCTCTTGATCCACTTGAAACAGCAGATAAAAGTGATTTTTCACTTAAATTTAACTAGTGAAGCTTAGGGATGAAACATTTCCTTTTACCGTCATCATCACATTAATACAACCGGAGCCCGGTTCTTATTCTGTGTTGTGGCTTTCGCAGTAGACAATTTATAGGTCGCGTTAACGGAATATTTTCCGTCACTGACGGATTCATTTTTTTTAACAATGACAGATACATTTGGAAGCCATCCGTCATTTTGAGATAATGGCAATCACACTGAGGCAGAGAGGAAATTCACTCGGTTTTAATTCGCTTTTCAAGACGGCAAGTCCCGCGGAATCACGCTCACACAGCCAGACGCGTTTCTCCATTTTGCGCACAGAGTTCACCGAGGAGGTAAATAAATTAATCAAAAGGGAAAAAAATCCCTTTTGAGCATGTAGACGCCAACGCTGACCTGAACACCGTACTAAACGCATTTCGCTATCCAGGCGCTCACAGCGCGCTGAAAAACTCCGGACTGGAGACCTTGGAGCGCGTCGGTGACCACTATGGATCACAGAGGGGTGCAGCTGTGCTGCTGGCACAGAAGGAGCGCATTCAACGGGATTTCCTCCCAATGAAAAGAGTGCTTGTCTCCTTAACAACATTAAAACGGCGATAAAAGTCGTCTATCCGAGGCAAAATAGACAAAACCTGACGACAATCGCCTCTGCAGCGATTACGCTTGATGCAGTTGATTACGCACAAGTGAACACGCGGTTAAAATCCATACGGAAGAAGATTTGACATCAGGCTGTCGGCTACAGCAGGTCACTTCAGTTAAACCCAGTTAATTTTGTCGGTGGTTTGTTCATTGTGTAATTGTAATCGTCTAATTATGTAAAATGGCATTGTAAATTTGGTTGTTTATTAATGGCAGAGTTTTTGGTGGCCTCCGCTTTTACTGTGTGGGAAAAATCATTCATCTGCGTCGTGTAGTTCATACAACCGTAAAAAAATCTAAGAAAAATAGGGGTTAATCCATTAAGTGATGTATTAAACAGACCAGAGCGAGTGGTCGGTGTCAGCTGTTCATCTTTTTGCTTCAAGCCATGGAGTAAATACATAATCTCAACGTTGTTGTGTTTATTTTTTTTTAATTAACAACGCACATATTAAAAATATTACATGTCTTATCATTTGAAAAATTAAAGAGTCACAATGCTTCTCTGTGCATACCCATATACGGACGGTCCTGTATTTTAGCTTTTTCAGAGAGAACAGTTACTTTTTTTTTTACTGTCTTCTAATCAAGTTCTGTTTTTCGATCAGTTTCAACATCAAGACTTGAACTGATTTCAGCAAATCATCACAGAAGCACATTCTGCAATGTCCTTATTACAAATGTTCTCAGACTTGTTTAACTGTCTCCTCCAGGTTTAACCAGTGGACTTGGTTTGCTGCCTGATGTTCTGCATGCAGCTATAGGAGAGTCAGTGACATTCACCACGTCACTGACTCCAACAGAAAAACCATTTCTAACAGTGGGCTGGACATTTGATGGTAGAAATATAATCTCGTTTAGTGGCACAAACGCAACTGGCCCAGAGTATAAAGACAGGATCACCCTCTTCATGTCTACTGGATCTCTGGAGCTCAGAAACGTGGCTCTAAATGACCACGGAGAATACAGCGTTAACATTTTTCCATTTGGAGAACCACAGAAGACAGGAAGCACAATTTTGGATGTACATGGTGAGATTTCGCATGTATCTACTTCAGTATGTAGCAATCGAACAAGAAATAAATATTGTGTTAGTTCAAATAGTTGTGTTTATGTGTTCGAGTGTAAACTGAATTTTTTTTGCCAAATTTAGTTTTCCAAGGTCAAGAAAAAAAACTTTCACACTCAGACTACTTCAGTATGTCAATTTTGTGATGGTTTCTCACTGATGAGGAAATTTAAAGTCTCTAAGTCTTACAATAACTGCATCATAACTGAGATTTGAATATTTTAACTGGGCCACTGATGACAATGAGCAATGGGATTTATTCTTAGCCGCTGCAGTGTTACCCTCTACTGTAACTCTGTCATGTGGTGGCAAATTTAAAATAATTTTGTTTCTCGCCCACAGTACGAGTGTCCGATGTCATAGCAACTGCCAGCAACACAGACTTGGTGGAGTTCAACAGCTCCGTCCGTCTGTCCTGCTCCGCCTCTGGATCCTCGCTCTCTTTCCTCTGGCTGAACGGCAGCTCTGAGGTTACAGGAAGTGACAAAGTTCAGCTCGCTGATGGAGGCGCCAATCTCACTATAGTTAACGTGACCCGCTACGACAAAGGACCATTCAGCTGTCATGTGTACAATCCTGTCAGTAATGGCACCAGTGAACCAATAAACTTCAACGTCAGCTGTGAGTTATTAATGTTCAGTCTTTATCTGACATCTGCATGCAAACTGAAACTGAGAGTGTAGATAATTGTCAAGTCTTAATAAAATAGCCTTACATATTTTCTTTCTTTCTATTTTCTTTCTGTTGCCTCATCCGTTGTACTACATATTAGAAACACACTTTCCAAACTAATGGGATCCAGTATGTCACTGAAAACGACAGCAGTCAGTTTCATTTAGAAATGTTTGTTGGCTTTTCAGTCAAATTACATTTTACAAAGGTTTCTATTTCCTGGTGACCTGATGTATAACAATGATGTTGTTGCCTCATAATGAGTCGAGCTGCAGGTTATGTGCCTTTTTTGCTTGTTTTTTTCTATTCAGATGGTCCAGAAAACCTACATTTGGAAATATCTCCGTTACTAGAACACTATAAGGAGGGGTCCAACGTCACCTTGACGTGCTTGGCTGTCTCCAGACCTCCTGCACAATTTACGTTGCTTCTGAACGGAGGCCTGCAGTCTGACACTGGACCGCAGTTCAATCTGACGACCATTCAGGAGAGTCAGAGTGGAAACTACAGCTGTCAGGCCTTCAACAGCAAAACTCTGAGATATGAATCATCTTCGCCTGCAGTCATCTCTGTACTGAGTAAGTTAGGATTTCATTTATTTATTTTTTTTAACAAAGAAATTTTGATTAGAAAAGGCTGGATCTAGCTGTGATGGTGTCAAATAAATAAACGATTTCACTGAACAAAAAGTAACAATACCTGCTGTACATACATTTGCACACGAGAACAGCTGCATGATCGCGGATGAATAAAAAATGAATTTGTGTCTTTTTAAAAATTCTTTGGTGGTAGGTAAACTGGGGATGGCTGTCAGTGTGTACATTAGTTGTAACTAAATTTGGGAATTTGATGACACCATATATATGTGTTAAAAAAAGTGAGAAAGGGTTAGGCAAGTTTTACCTTGACTTACTCCTTTTCGCACACTGTACTTTTATTTCTTTTGTTTGTTTATAATATTTTTTATTTGTGTTTGAAATTAAGTCATTCATTCATACATGTATATGTCAAACTCACATTCAAACCTTTAACCTTTAACTTTTAAGCTATTCCCAATGTTACCAAAGGCAAGTTGGTTGGCCAGTATAAAACCACTGTGTTTCTCACCCACAGTACCAGTTTCCAATTTAACGGCAACTGCCAGCAACACAGACTTGGTGGAGTTCAACAGCTCCGTCCGTCTGTCCTGCTCCGCCTCTGGATCCTCGCTCTCTTTCCTCTGGCTGAACGGCAGCTCTGAGGTTACAGGAAGTGACAAAGTTCAGCTCGCTGATGGAGGCGCCAATCTCACTATAGTTCACGTGACCCGCTACGACAAAGGACCATTTAAGTGTCAAGTGTCCAATCCTGTCAGTAATGACATCAGTGAACCGATAAACTTCAACATCAGCTGTGAGTTAAGATTTTTAAGCCAATTATGGACCAAACTATCTTTTTAATATTTGTGCTGCAGTAAGAATTCTACAAACATCTGTTTTTCAGACGGACCACAAAATGTTCGAATCACAGGGCCGAGTACGAAATATCCAAAAGAGAAGTTAACTTTAACCTGCTCTGCTGACTCTAAACCACCTGCCACTTACATCTGGAGGCTGAATGGGGCAAAGATACACAACTCTGCTGTGTTCACCAAAAACAACGTTGAACGCTCCGACAGTGGCAGCTACACCTGTGAAGCGATGAATATGATAACTGGGAGAAAATCATCTGCAGTCCATAAACTGTCTGTAACAGGTACTACGATGCTACTGATTGCAGATTTTGTTGGTACTCCTGAACGTTGTGATCAGCCCACAGCGTTACACCTCTGATAACCTGAAGAGTAACAAGCTTCTGAAAGACGTTTCTCACACAGTCACTGCTCCAACTTTAAGTGTGAGATTTGTTTCAAGCTTATGAGACAACAATAACTTGAAATGCAAAATTCCACTTTAGTTCCCTTCAAGATTCAAGATTAAAGTAACTATATTGTCTAAACAATCTCCAAGTCACTCTTTTGAAATGTCAAAATGCCTTTATTTCTACGGCATGGTCATGATGAAGCTTTAAAGCACTCCTACACGTGTCGGCATACACGCCTTCTGGTTCTGGATGTATGCATGTCTGTGGAAATATTTTTCATTCACCATGACAAAAAAATCTTAACTTATCACTTTCTGTTTTATTTCAGACAAGGAATCAGGAGGTCTTTCAGATGGAGCCATTGCTGGAATAGTTATCGCATGTTTAGTTGTCGCTGCAGGAGCTGCTGGAGGATACTATATTTATAAAAAAAAGTAAATGAAAAATCTAATCATTCTTTAAAAATACTACTTCTGTCATGCTTGTTTACATTAAACTTACAACAGGGTAGATGAAAAAGTGATAATTTATTGACCTACATGAACCTTTCTAGAGTTATTATGAAAGGGATGAAAATGAAATGAAATTATTTACATATAACTCATCGGACATCACTTAATAAACATTATCTTAATCTGTGAATTAATTAAAACTTGTTAAAAATAACTGATGAAAAAATTAAAAACATCTGTATTAGCTAACAGTTAACAATCCTCCATTAAAAGTTTAGAAATGTCTTTTTTAATCTTTTGGTTTATTTTATGAAACACTACCCAAATATACCCAAAGATACCAAATGTTTGAATTTTTGAGTTGAGCCTGTTTACATGGCCACATTTCAATAATGCTTTATTTCTAATATTTAGAAATAACAACAAAGCTGAGCCATTTTTTGGAAATACAGGTTAGTATTTACCTGATCTAACTTCATCCTACACTTAGACTACCATATACTGTCTATTATGACAGACAGAATGGACAACAAACTACAGTTATATAAAAAAGACATATGAATAATAAGATGTAACAACACTTTTTTTTGCCTACACCAAGAAGCGCAGAACGAGGAGAATGCAGCAGAACATGAAAACACACAAACTCAGTGATGTTTTCTCCCATTTAAGGTGAGTTTTGAACTAAATATTCTGATCTGTTAAGAGGGGATTAAAGTATTTTGAGGGGAGAAGCACTGAATGGTTTCTGTAGAAATAATAGTTTATCTGAAGAAACTACGATAGGACATTTACTGCCAACTCATTACAACATACAGTTGATCAAAGCACTGACTTTTCCCTCTTTTTCACTTCTTGTGCAGCAGGTGATCTGAAAATGAGCTAAACTGTGACATCATACATATCCAACCTGAAGACAACGTTGATAAATGTAAATTGTAATGTTTTATTATTCTTTGAATGTCATGTTTGGCAATGCAGTGTCACTTAACAGTAGCTGAATTACCGTTTTACTTATGAAACAAGCTTACAACTGCAATAATTTTGCTTGGGGCAGAAGATGACAAACGGCAGCACGTACATATTAGTGCCTTATCGCCTATTATTACAGTGAGAAATCAGCTTTAACTCGGCCCCATTGTCGCAGATACCTGAGGAAGCTATTTTACTATCACAGTTTAAGCCCGATATCCAATCAGAGTGCATATTGATATCAATGCATCCCTACTTTTTAATAATCGCTATTAATTAGAATTATTGTCAAAAATGACAGTGACAAACAGCTAGCATGTTGCATTTGTGTAAATGATAAATGTAATAAATGTACATTTGCATAAAATGATAGTACAAATCTCCTGTGTGTCTTTTCATACCTGGATCTTATTTTTTTGTTTTTTGACTGTCTTGTCCTAATAAATGTGAGCCTCCAACAGCTCTGATCTTCTGAGTCGGTGAATGGGGAGCAACATTAGTTACAAAGTGTCTGCATAATGAGATAAACCCACTGAAGCTGCTGCCAGTCTCTAAATCTGCAAGGCGTCGCCCTCCAGTGGTGTAATTGTGTTTGACATACTGCTGCGGGTTTCATTATCCCACAAGCAACAGATGATTTAGTAAACAGGGTATGTTTGGGTTATTTAGTTAAGGCAAAATTTACATATGCATGCAGTAAAAAAATAATGTCCATATAATCTGACAGGTAGCTGTGGATATATCAGTTTCAACTCAGATGAAACTAATCAGCTGCTAAATTAAACTTCAAATTCTATAAACAAAAGCAACAGGAAGTCAGACAGGAAGGGCACAGCAAACTAATGTTGTTCAGCTATAAATGTTGTTCTAACAGAATAATGAAGATATAAAAGGATACCTGGGGCATCTAAAATGAATGCATAAATAAGCGTGGTTTAAAATATTTATTCTGTGCGTCATAATGAAGCTCCTATGAAGAGCTGGAACAAAATTACACATATGTCACACAGACTTTAATAAGATGTCTTTTAAGTAATTTAACAAGGACATTTTTTCAGTCCCAGTATGCAACAATAAAGGCATACATAAGTGAATGTTTGAATTAATGCATGACATCATAAATAAACAAAGCTTTTATGGATTTCTTTTGGGGGTTTTTTGTGTGGTTTCTTTTTATGTTTATTTACATTTGAGAATTTTGCACTTGAGGACTTTGAGTCCGTGAAATAAAGAGGAAAACATATTGTAACAAAATAAAGATTATTAAATAATTCTTCTACATGCAAGAGGATTCATTTGTCTGTGCAAATTTCACGGCAAACAGTCACTGAGATGTTTGACTTTAGCTCCGTTATGAGGCTGAATTTTTTTACTTTTAGTCAGAGGATCAGAAAAGTCAGAAGTTCTCATTCTCTGGGCATCTTAAATATCCAGAGAAAAATGTAAACTTTCAGTTTCATAGAAATTCATCAAACAGTTGTTGAGATACGTGAATAAAAATAAAAACTGTCAGCCTCACGGTAACGCTAAGAATGCCAAGGTGCTATAAATGTTTGGACTTTCAGTTTCACAGCAATCTATCAAACAAACCAAACCAACAGACAACGGCACAGAGCGTCGACTGCAGGCGAGTCCAACCGTCCAACTGTCCAGTGGCCCACAACTTGTCTTTCAAAATATAATTCACGTTATGATCAACACAATACTGTTTAATCAAGCTCGATGACGTTTTTCCTCATCGATCTCTGGCAGGACTATTATACAGTTTGCCGACGAGCACCAAGTAGGAACTACACAAGAAGAACTGATGTGTTTTCATAATCAGATTATAAACAAGCAGACGAATGATTATCTAAGATACAAAGATGAATCAGTTGTGTTTGTGTCCTTTTTATGAAATCATTTTTTACTTTTTAACCATATGATGTGAGCAAGGGAGTAGATTTTGGTTCAGCTTTGGGGGAACACAAATAGGAGATTTGGGGTGCCCTCACCAAAAGATTTTGAGCACCAAAACACAAATCACGATTTGCCTCAGAGGGCTTTACAACATACGACATCCCTCTGTGATTGGGCCCTCTCAGCGGATACGGAAAAACTCCCCAAATAACCTTTCTACATCATTCATGGTATGAATGCCTTTAATTTTGTCAAAATAAAAGTTCTCTACTACTCTCAAAATTGAGTGAGACATGTCCCCTGTGTCCTCCTGAAACCTACACCTGTAGATGCGAAAAGCAGCTGGCCCCCAGGTACTTTCACACTTTCCTAATCTGGCCCCCCATTTAAAAAAGTTTGTACACACCTGCTTTAGTAGAACAATATAACTAATAGGGCTGCATCTAATGATTATTTTTTTATGAATTAATCTAACCATTATTTTTTTTATTATTCAATAACAATAACAACATATTTACTGAAAATAACATTTTAAATCTTGTCATACACTGCAGGGTATTATTCCCCAACAACAAATAGCCCCGTCTTAACTGGTAATCTGTGTTTTACAGTCTGATATAAAGTCTCTCCAAAATAAAATTAATGTAAGAGCTTGTTCCACTCAAGTAAAAGGAATGTAGTGCAATCTACATTTAGCGATCCAACATTAAAATAAATAAAACAATGCAAAATTCAAGTCACTTAATAAAACAGTTACTTTTTGTTACAGTAAAAAAAACCCTCAAATCTAGCAGTCCAACAAAACATCTTACAGTAAAATTTGTGCAATTTGAATAGCACAATAACTTTTCTCTAACAGAAATAATTATAACTAGTACATTCTTTCTGCATCCAAACAGTCCAGCCTTAACCGGGCCTTAAGGCATATCGCTGCCTGCTGATGCCAGTGCTGTATTTTCATATCTATAAGCATATATTCCACTCATTTATTAAGCTATACACACTCCTGCACAGCTGACAACCCCATCCTGTAAATGTTTCAAAATAAAATGCATTGTATCGGCAACTGATGGCATTCTGTCTACAGAGACACAGACAGTTAGCTTTTGTTTTGAAAGTGAAACAAGGAAGTTGAGGTAAAACAAACATCTTTGTATTTCCTCATCTGTGGGACACAGTCTGTGATACAGAGAGACTTTAAACTGTAGTATAAAGTGGTGTAGAGTCAACAAACACGAGAGTCACGTGTAAAAAAAACGGCAAGGACATGTTGATGAATAAATAAATTCCTGAATGCTTAATCATGTTAAACTGTGATAAATGTTATTTTTGACAAAATAAATACTTGCTTCCTTCACATAAAGTCACTTTTTAAATTAATTCTAAATGATCTTCACAGCTTGGTGATCCGAAGTTGCTTGGTGTATTCATGGTTAATGACTGACAATGCATAACCGTTCACAGCGAGCCTTTGAGGAAGTACACTGCACTGAACTTCCTTGTTCTGCCTTCATATTGAAAGTTTGATGCCTTCCTCTGAAATCCGCAAAGACAAAGTAAAGCAGTGTGATCTCCTTTTTTCGTAACACATCTGCTGATACTGCTGAAGGAATGGAGATAGCTGTAATACACTTCATCATCCTGGGAGTCATCTTAGGTGAGCTCCCTATCCACTTGATACAGCAGATAAAAGTGATTTTTCACTTAAGCTTAACCAGTGAAGCTTAACAGTGGATCCATGTTAGCTGCTAACTTGTTAGACAGTGAAAATTACTGCCGCACAGTAATGAAACATTTCCTTTTACTAATGCCCTTCTTTCTTCCTATTGTCTGTGCTGTGGCTAGGGCTCGACAATGTATGGATATTATATGGATACTGTGATATGAGACTAGATATCACCTTAGATATCTAGTAATATTGTAAGTGTAATATTGTAAGTGTTGTCTTCTCCTTGTTTCAAAGGCTGCATTACAGTAAAGTTTTTGAAAGCACCAATGGTCAACCCGATAGTATAGTCACAATATTGGGTATTTGGTCAAAAATATTTGAAGTATTTGATTTTTTCCTCATTGCCAGCCTTTGTTGTGGCCACTCGTTTCCTAGGTTTAAAGCGGGAAAAAAAAGCACTCATAGATGCCCAGCCTCTAAAATGTAAACATACAGTGCATATGTATATATTGCATATATTACAGGAAATGATAACAGCCTTCCAAAAAAAAACTGTTGAAAAGATTTCTACTAGCAAAAAACATATTCATAAACCAAAGTTAATTATTTAGTGTAACAGAAAGGCAAGTAATTTCAAGTTGTTCCTTTCTCCGCTAAAAAGGAGTTCCCCTGTTCGTGACTGAAATCTTTTCTCAGTGAGAAGAAACAAATGTTGCTCACATAAGGGGGGTTAAAAAGGACACTGGGGGGAAAAGTCAAAAATAATCGAGAGTATTACGATCTGCACATCATTTGCAAGCGCTTTCTGCCCCATCTCAAGGTCCCATTAGTAAAATAAAGTGCGCTTATATTGTTATGGTGCAACAAGTGCATGAAGTTTTGCAGTGGAGTGCAATTTGCCCATTTCTTCCTCTAATTGTAACTACCCATGATGCAAAGTATAAATGTTGGAGGAAGAAACAGAGTGCGTGTTTGCAGCTGTCAGTTGTTTGGCTGTTTACACCAGGCCTGGAGCTCTGCTAAGCTTGTGCTTCCTATTTAGTCAAGTGGCCACATGCGGTATTGCAGCAACCCAAAAAGCATTTTCCCCCTTGGCCACCATTGTAGAAGGCACATCCGTAAAACTGATGACAGAACACCTCAAACTGCAAACAGGGTTAGATATGACTCTGTCTATTGTGAATTTCTGATCCATGGAGGTTTTATGTTTGTAAAGGTTTTCTCAAACCAGGCAAAGTGATTTAAAAATCTGTGAAATCATCGCAATGAAATATATGAGCTTAGATGGAAGTCACAGGCAGGCTAGCATGAGAAACACTACTATGCGAAATAAATAGTTACATAAAAATATAGACAGACAGACAGATGGATAGACAGATAGATAAAGAGAGAGAGAGAGAAAGAGGGGGCCATAATGCTTCTCAGTGCGTACCCATATAAGGACGGTAATGTATTGAAGCTTGTAGCACATTCTGCAATGTCCTTATTACAAATGTTCTCAGACTTGTTTAACTGTCTCCTCCAGGTTTAACCAGTGGACTTGGTTTGCTGCCTGATGTTCTGCATGCAGCTATAGGAGAGTCAGTGACATTCACCACGTCACTGACTCCACCAGAAAAACCATTTCTAACAGTGGGCTGGACATTTGGTGGTAGAAATATAATCTCTTTTAGTGGCACAAACACAACTGGCCCAGAGTATGAAGGCAGGATCACCCTCTTCATGTCTACTGGATCTCTGGAGCTCAGAAACGTGACTGTAAATGACCGTGGAAAATACAGCGTTAACATTTTTCCATTTGGAGAACCACAGAAGACAGGAAGCACAGTTTTGGATGTACATGGTGAGACAATATTTCACATGTATCTACTTCAGTATGTAGCAATTGAACAAAAAAATAAATATTGTGTTAGTTCAAATAGTTGTGTTTATGTGTTCGAGTGTAAACTGAATTTTTTTTTGCCAAATTTAGTTTTCCAAGGTCAAGAAAAAAACTTTCACACTCAAACTACTTCAGTATGTCAATTTTGTGATGGTTTCTCACTGATGAGGAAATTTAAAGTCTCTAAGTCTTACAATAACTGCATCATAACTGAGATTTGAATATTTTAACTGGGCCACTGATGACAATGAGCAATGGGATTTATTCTTAGCCGCTGCAGTGTTACCCTCTACTGTAACTCTGTCATGTGGTGGCAAATTTAAAATAATTTCTTGCCCACAGTACGAGTGTCCGATGTCATAGCAACTGCCAGCAACACAGACTTGGTGGAGTTCAACAGCTCCGTCCGTCTGTCCTGCTCCGCCTCTGGATCCTCGCTCTCTTTCCTCTGGCTGAACGGCAGCTCTGAGGTTACAGGAAGTGACAAAGTTCAGCTCGCTGATGGAGGCGCCAATCTCACTATAGTTCACGTGACCCGCTACGACAAAGGACCATTTAAGTGTCAAGTGTCCAATCCTGTCAGTAATGGCACCAGTAAACCAATAAACTTCAACATCAGCTGTGAGTTAAGATTTTTAAGTCAATTATGGACCAAACTATCTTTTTAATATTTGTGCTGCAGTAAGAATTCTTCAAACATCTGTTTTTCAGATGGACCACAAAATGTTCGAATCACAGGGCCGAGTAAGATACATCCAAAAGAGAAGTTAACTTTAACCTGCTCTGCTGACTCTAAACCACCTGCCACTTACATCTGGAGGCTGAATGGGGCAAAGATACACAACTCTGCTGTGTTCACCAAAAACAACGCTGAACGCTCCGACAGTGGCAGCTACACCTGTGAAGCGATGAATATGATAACTGGGAGAAAATCATCTGCAGTCCATAAACTGTCTGTAACAGGTACTACGATGCTACTGATTGCAGATGTTGTTGGTACTCCTGAACGTTGTGATCAGCCCACAGCGTTACACCTCTGATAACCTGAAGAGTAACAAGCTTCTGAAAGGCGTTTCTCACACAGTCACTGCTCCAACTTTAAGTGTGAGATTTGTTTCAAGCTTATGAGACAACAATAACTTCAAATGCAAAATTCCACTTTAGTTCCCTTCAAGATTCAAGATTCAAAACACTTTCAGTTAGGGGTTCAAACAACATAAAAGAAGAGTTACACACCCATCAGACTTACATAAAATCACAAAAGCAGTTCCATAAACCATCAAATATCACGTGTGCAAAGCTACATTAAAAAGCAGCACCTATTTAGCCTGAAAAAGACTACTCCAAAGATTTGCATTGCACCTCTATAACTTAAAATCGTTGAACCTACAATGGCCAGTTAAAAAGAAAGAAAGGAGAAAGGAAAAGAAGCAGAGCCAGAGATGTGTCTTATGAAAGCCAGGGTCACACATTCACTTCTCTGTAGTTGGCCACCACAATTTAAACATCTGCTGACTTGTGTTTACCATGCAGTCAGTCTTTGCACTACACTCTCGGAGCGCAGTGTGTACTGTTGTTACAGATGGCGCAGAAGATCAGTGAAAGTACAGTAGCAGTTAGGTGTCAACGTTATAATTTTTCTACACGTGTAAACGGGACTTCTAACCGACATGTACCTGGTTACACGATTTATGATCTTTTTCTATCGCAGTTGCGCTATATAACCACTAGATGGTTCTGTCTCCATTCAAATACCTCCTAATCTCATTAAATCAAAGCCATTCCAGTAGCTAGTTATTGCACAAAAACGTTTATTCAGCGAACAGAACTTAAAAAGTAGGCAATCCATCTCAGCATTTAAGGCTTAGACCTACTTATGACAGAAAGTAAAATGAGTTGAAAATAAAATCATCAATTTTGACAGACAAGAAAACGTACAAGTGAAAGCTGGAAAAGGTTTAACCTCCTTTTTTAATCATTGTTTTAACTATTGCTCCCTTTCGTACAATATATTTTTTTAAGCTCCGCTTGTTCATCGCTTGTTGCTTGTTGTCCATGCGGCCCCGAGTCAACTTGAAGTGACGCGACACTGGCTGTGGCTGCGTTTTTTTTTTATATCAACGTAACATTGCCACCTGTGCATCTATTATGTATGCAGATAACTGCATTAGTGGGAACATTTAAGTGTATAGTTAGTTAATGCTATTATCTTAAGCTTTCAGGCAACATTATCACCCCTAAAAATACTATTGGTGAGAAATGAACGAGGAGGAGGAGAGGAAAAAATGACGTGTAAACGGTTATTGATTTTTCTGAACGGTTATGATTTGTTATCCGTGTACCCGTTTACACGTGTAGATGTTGACATCCCTAGTAGCAGTAGTACACCAAGTACAGTGAAAGTGAAACTTAACCATTCATAGAGCTGGGTCTGAAAGTTTGCATTCACTCACTTGCATGCTGCGTCTTCTCTAATCAATCAGTCTGATCAAATTTAACCAGATCAACTGATCAATTATCCACGCTGCAACTCAAACTGCTTCTGAGGGATAAAAATAACTCACTAAAGTTTCGTATATACTTCTGTGGGCACAGAATGACATACTCCTGTATGTCTTATTATATCTGTATCTTAAACATACACAAGACAAAAACCAAAACAAAACACAACAAAACTGAAAAAAAAGGTTGCAAAAACAACCCCACGTCCCTGTCATCAGCTATGGCCACAAAAAGAACCTGATTCTGTAGGAAACACTGTAAACCCTGATGCCTGTATTACATTTGTAGATCATCAGAAGTTGTATTACAGTCAGTCATATAATGTAGACTACAGTATGTAATGATGTGTTTGTGATTGTTCTGCATGTATGTAGAAATATTTTTCATTCACCATGATAAAAAAACTTATCACTTTCTGTTTTATTTCAGAATCAGGAGGTGTAATATCTGCAATAGTACTCTCATGTTTAGCAGTTGTCTCTGCAGGAGCTGCTGGAGGATACTACTATCATAAAAAAAAAAAGTAAGTGAAAAACCTAATCACTTATGTAAAATACTACTTCTGTAATGCTTGTTTACATTAGACTTACAACAGGGTAGATGAAAAAGTGATAATTTATTGATCTACATGAACCTTTCTAGAGTTATTATGAAAGGAATGAAAATGAAATGAAATTATTTACATATAACTCATCGGACATCACTTAATAAACATTATCTTAATCTGTGAATTAATTAAAAATAACTGATGAAAAAATTAAAAACATCTGTATTAGCTAACAGTTAACAATCCTCCATTAAAAGTTTAGAAATGTCTTTTATAATCTTTTGGTTTATTTTATGAAACACTACCCAAATATACCCAAAGATACCAAATGTTTGAATGTTTGAGTTGAGCCTGTTTACATGGCCACATTTCAATAATGCTTTATTTCTAAAATTTAGAAATAAAAACAAAGCTGAGCCATCTTCTGGAAATACAGGTTAGTATTTACCTGATCTAACTTCATCCTACACTTAGACTGTCATATACTGTCTATTATGACAGACAGAATGGACAACAAACTACAGTTATATAAAAAAGACATATGAAGAATAAGATGTAACAACACTTTTTTTGAATCATCTACACCAAGATGAGCATAAAGAGATGAATGCAGTGGAACATGAAAACACACCAGCTCAGTGATGTTTTCTCCCATTTAAGGTGAGTTTTGAACTAAATATTCTGATCTGTTAAGAGGGGATAAAAGTATTTTGAGGGGGGAAGAACTGAATGGTTTCTGTAGAAATAATAGTTTATCTGAAGAAACTACGATAGGACATTTACTGGCAACTCATTACAACATACAGTTGATCAAAGTACTGACTTTTCCCTCTTTTTCACTTCTTGTGCAGCAGGTGATCTGAAAATGAGCTAAACTGTGACATCATACATATCCAACCTGAAGACAACGTTGATAAATGTAAATTGTAATGTTTTATTATTCTTTGAATGTCATGTTTGGCAATGCAGTGTCACTTAACAGTAGCTGAATTACCGTTTTACTTATGAAACAAGCTTACAACTGCAATAATTTTGCTTGGGGCAGAAGATGACAAACGGCAGCACGTACATATTAGTACCTTATCGCCTATTATTACAGTGAGAAATCAGCTTTAACTCGGCCCCATTGTCGCAGATACTCGAGGAAGCTATTTTAGTATCACAGTTTAAGCCCGATATCCAATCAGAGTGCATACTGATATCAGTATCATCCCTACTTTTTAATAATCGCTATTAATTAGAATTATTGTCAAAAATGACAGTGACAAACAGCTAGCATGTTGCATTTGTGTAAATGATAAATGTAATAAATGTCCATTTGCATAAAATGAAAGTACAAATCTCCTGTGTGTCTTTTCATACCTGGATATTATTTTTTTGTTTTTTGACTGTCTTGACCTAATAAATGTGAGCCTCCAACAGCTCTGATCTTCTGAGTCGGTGAATGGGGAGCAACATTAGTTACAAAGTGTCTGCATAATGAGATAAACCCACTGAAGCTGCTGCCAGTCTCTAAATCTGCAAGGCGTCGCCCTCCAGTGGTGTAATTGTGTTTGACATACTGCTGCGGGTTTCATTATCCCACAAGCAACAGATGATTTAGTAAACAGGGTATGTTTGGGTTATTTAGTTAAGGCAAAACTTACATATGCATGCAGTAAAAATAATGTCCATACAATTTGACAGGTTGTTGTGGATATATCAGTTTCAACTCAGATGAAACTAATCAGCTGCTAAATTAAACTTCAAATTCTATAAACAAAAGCAACAGGAAGTCAGACAGGAAGGGCACAGCAAACTAATGTTGTGCAGCTATAAATGTTGTTCTTACAGAGTAATGAAGATATAAAATTTTACATGGGGCATCTAAAATGAATGCATAAATAAGCGTGGTTTAAAATATTTATTCTGTGCGTCATAATGAAGCTCCTATGAAGAGCTGGAACAAAATTACACATATGTCACACAGACTTTAATAAGATGTCTTTTAAGTAATTTAACAAGGATATTTTTTCAGTCCAAGTATGCAACAATAAAGGCATACATAAGTGAATGTTTGAATTAATGCATGACATCATAAATAAACAAAGCTTTTATGGATTTCTTTTGGGGGTTTTTTGTGTGGTTTCTTTTTATGTTTATTTACATTTGAGAATTTTGCACTTGAGGACTTTGAGTCCGTGAAATAAAGAGGAAAACATATTGTAACAAAACAGAGATTATAAAATAATTCTTCTACATGCAAGAGGATTCATTTGTCTGTGCAAATTTCACGGCATACAGTCACTGAGATGTTTGACTTTTAGCTCCGTTATGAGGCTGAATTTTTTTACTTTTAGTCAGAGGATCAGAAAAGTCAGAAGTTCTTAAATATCCAGAGAAAAATGTAAACTTTCAGTTTCATAGAAATTCATCAAACAGTTGTTGAGATACGTGAATGCCAAGGTGCTATAAATGTTTGGACTTTCAGTTTCACAGCAATCTATCAAACAAACCAAACCAACAGACAACGGCACAGAGCGTCGACTGCAGGCGAGTCCAAAGTCCAACCGTCCAACTGTCCAGTGGTCCACAACTTGTCTTTCAAAATATAATTCACGTTATGATCAACACAATACTGTTTAATCAAGCTCGATAACGTTTTTCCTCATCGATCTCTGGCAGGACTATTATACAGTTTGCCGACGAGAGCCAAGTAGGAATTACACAAAAGGAAAATGTGTTTTCATAATCAGATTATAAACAAGCAGACGAATGATTATCTAAGATACAAAGATGAATCAGTTGTGTTTGTGTCCTTTTTATGAAATCATTTTTTACTTTTTAACCATATGATGTGAGCAAGGGAGTAGATTTTGGTTCAGCTTTGGGGGAACACAAATAGGAGATTTGGGGTGCCCTCACCAAAAGATTTTGAGCACCAAAACACAAATCACGATTTGCCTCAGAGGGCTTTACAACATACGACATCCCTCTGTGATTGGGCCCTCTCAGCGGATACGGAAAAACTCCCCAAATAACCTTTCTACATCATTCATGGTATGAATGCCTTTAATTTTGTCAAAATAAAAGTTCTCTACTACTCTCAAAATTGAGTGAGACATGTCCCGTGTGTCCTCCTGAAACCTACACCTGTAGATGCGAAAAGCAGCTGGCCCCCAGGTACTTTCACACTTTCCTAATCTGGCCCCCCATTTAAAAAAGTTTGTACACACCTGCTTTAGTAGAACAATATAACTAATAGGGCTGCATCTAATGATTATTTTTTATGGATTAATCTATCAATTTTTTTTTTTTTATTATTCAATAACAATAACAACATATTTACTGAAAATAACATTTTAAAACTTGTCATACACTGCAGGGCATTATTCCCCAACAACAAATAGCCCTGTCTTACCTGGTAATCTGTGTTTTAGAGTCTGATATAAAGTCTCTCCAAAATAAAATTAATGCAAGAGTTTGTTCCACTCAAGTAAAAGGAATGTAGTGCAATCTACATTTAGCGATCCAACATTAAAATAAATAAAACAATGTAAAATTCAAGTCACTTAATAAAACAGTTACTCTTGGTTACAGTAACAAACCTCAAATCTAGCAGTCCAACAAAACATCTTACAATTAGTGCATTTTGAATAACACTATAACTTTTCTCTAACAGAAATAATTATAACTAGTACATTCTTTCTGCATCCAAACAGTCCAGCCTTAACCGGGCCTTAAGGCATATCGCTGCCTGCTGATGCCAGTGCTGTATTTTCATATTCATAAGCATATATTCCACTCATTTATTAAGCTATACACGCTCCTGCACAGCTGACAACCCCATCCTGTAAATGTTTCAAAATAAAATGCATTGTATCAGCAACTGATGGCATTCTGTCTACAGAGATACAGACAGTTAGCTTTTGTTTTGGAAGTGAAACAAGGAAGTTGAGGTAAAACAAACATCTTTGTATTTCCTTGTCTGTGGGACACAGTCTGTGATACAGAGAGACTTTAAACTGTAGTATAAAGTGGTGTAGAGTCAACAAACACGAGAGTCACGTGTAAAAAAAACGGCAAGGACATGTTGATGAATAAATAAATTCCTGAATGCTTAATCATGTTAAACTGTGATAAATGTTATTTTTGACAAAATAAATACTTGCTTCCTTCACATAAAGTCACTTTTTAAATTAATTCTAAATGATCTTCACAGCTTGGTGATCCGAAGTTGCTTGGTGTATTCATGGTTAATGACTGACAATGCATAACCGTTCACAGCGAGCCTTCGAGGAAGTACACTGCACTGAACTTCCTGGTTCTGCCTTCATATTAAAAGTTTGATGCCTTCCTCTGAAATCCACAAAGACAAAGTAAAGCAGTGTGATCTCCTTTTTTCCTAACACATCTGCTGATACTGCTGAAGGAATGGAGATAGCTGTAATACACTTCATCATCCTGGGAGTCATCTTAGGTGAGCTCCTGATCCACTTGATACAGCAGATAAAAGTGATTTTTCACTTAAGCTTAACCAGTGAAGCTTAACAATGGATCCATGTTAGCTGCTAACTTGTTAGACAGTGAAAATTACTGCTGCACAGTAATGAAACATTTCCTTTTACTAATGCCCTTCTTTCTTCCTATTGTCTGTGCTGTGGCTAGGGCTCGACAATGTATGGATATTATATGGATACTGTGATATGAGACTAGATATCACCTTAGATATCTAGTAATATTGTAAGTGTAATATTGTAAGTGTTGTCTTCTCCTTGTTTCAAAGGCTGCATTACAGTAAAGTTTTTGAAAGCACCAATGGTCAACCCGATAGTATAGTCACAATATTGGGTATTTGGTCAAAAATATTTGAAGTATTTGATTTTTTCCTTATTGCCAGCCTTTGTTGTGGCCACTCCTTTCCTAGGTTTAAAGCAGGAAAAAAAAGCACTCATAGATGCCCAGCCTCTAAAATGTAAACATACAGTGCATATGTATATATTGCATATATTACAGGAAATGATAACAGCCTTCCAAAATAAAACTGTTGAAAAGATTTCTACTAGCAAAAAACATATTCATAAACCAAAGTTAATCATTTAGTGTAACAGAAAGGCAAGTAGTTTCAAGTTGTTCCTTTCTCCGCTAAAAAGGAGTTCCCCAGTTTGTGACTGAAATCTTTTCTCAGTGAGAAGAAACAAATGTTGCTCACATAAGGGGGGTTAAAAAGGACACTGAGGGGAAAAGTCAAAAATAATCGAGAGTATTACGATCTGCACATCATTTGCAAGCGCTTTCTGCCCCATCTCAAGGTCCCATTAGTAAAATAAAGTGCGCTTATATTGTTATGGTGCAACAAGTGCATGAAGTTTTGCAGTGGAGTGCAATTTGCCCATTTCTTCCTCTAATTGTAACTACCCATGATGCAAAGTATAAATGTTGGAGGAAGAAACAGAGTGCGTGTTTGCAGCTGTTAGTTGTTTGGCTGTTTACACCAGGTCTGGAGCTCTGCTCAGCTTGTGCTTCCTATTTAGTCAAGT